>NC_060267.1:1217809-1432046 GCF_021613505.1 Equus quagga | reverse complement strand
TATGCGGGGCTGGTGCTGTCAGGATCCCTCAGTTCCGTCCTCTGTCCGGCCGGCCTTGGAGGACCTGCTGGAACCTGGAAGTGTCTGAAGCTCGCTGTTTCTAGTTCAGGGAGCGAGCTGCCGTGAGTTGTGTAAAGGAGAGTGGGTGGCTTTAGTGCTTTAGTGATCTGGCTGGGTGCTCTGACAAAATGTTGATATAAGAACTTGTGAAAATAAGGTGTTTTCTGAAGAATAGTGTTTTGCTTTTATACTTCAATTCTGGGAGAAGTGGAATCGTGTCTCACTGAGGGAGTCTTAGAGTTAATTCAGATATTTAAGCAACAAAAATCGAATAACGGTAGGTAGCTTTATCATTTTAAAAGATATGTTATAAAGATACTTGAGATAATGTAGACCTGTTTTGAGCTGTTTTGAGTAAGAATTATATAATTGTGAAATATTGTTTTGTTTAATCATTGCGTGTGGTGTGAACCCATTCCCAAGGAGATTGATCGGTAATTGGTGGAGTGGCCCTCCTGTTTTGTCCTAAAAGCTGTATTTTACATGGTTGAATGCAAGTCCATCATTGACCTTTAAGAAGCTGTGTGTGCTCATTTAGTTAAACTTCTGCATGGAACCCAGGAGTTTATTAAACTGAATAACCAAGGTTCTTACCTATTTTAATTGAATTACATTTTGTTTAATTATTATAAAAACATGCTAGTGAGAGAGAAGGTCAATACTTCATCAAATCTGAATGTGACAAAATCTGAAATTCACACTAGTTCCTGTTAAGTATTTAAGAAACTTTTTTTAGTCATTACTTTAATTCTAATTTCTTTTGAATTTAAATAACATTTTTAATTGCTTGGCACAACTTGTAATTTTTCTGTGGTTTCTCTGTGTGTATAATTATGTACCTTTTTTCCTATTGTTTACACTAACAAAATTTAAATGCTTTTTCATATGGAACATTTTAAAGTTTTGTTTTTAGTTTATGAAATTTCTTAAAGTATGAGTAGGCAGCGCATATAACTTCAAAAGAATAACTTTTTGCTTTCCAGATATATTCTGTATCTAATGTTTTGTGAAAAACTTGTCAAAAAGTTTTATTAGACAAAAGAAACACATAAATTTGGCCTGTGTAAGTCTTAGAAAAAGATGTAACAATCTGAGAGGAAATGAAATGTGTCCGTGTTTCTATAGAAGATGTGATGGGGGCAAGGCCACGACATCGGCAGCATTTAAAGCGCCCGTGCGTGTGCAGGCTGCCATCAGTCCCCAGGATGTGAAGTTGAGCTTTTACTGGTTCCTTGCTCTGTAGCCTTGGGCAAGTTCCTTTCTCTCTCTACGCCCTGGGTTCCTTGTCTATAAAAATGTCTGTCTTGCGCAGCTGTGAGGATTAAATGTTTGTGGTAAGTGCTGACCATAGTTCCTGGCACAGTCACATCTTAATAAATAGTTGAAGTTACTGCCTGTGGACTAGAATCTTGCCTCAGAACACCACTTATCTGCTCTGGGGTTAATGACCATTCAAGGGTAAATTTTACAAAGAAATTGAATTTGAAAAGGTAAGTATGGCATATCTGCTATTGTTTTTATCCTTTTGCCCTCAGCTTTGATCCAGGGGACGTATGAATGCTCACTGAGACTGCCGTGGTACCCCTTAAAGGAAAGTCAGTGGGGAAGGTTGGGTACACTCGGCCTTTGTCACTCCAACTGGGGTCCCTGATGTCTGATGGGGCTGAGCCAGAGGCCACAGCTGTGCTCAGTGCCCCCTGCTTCTGGACGAGAGTGCACAGCGCTGCAGACAATGAGGGACAGTGCTCGGGTGGGCGGCCAGTGTAGGGGCAGCTTTGTGTTCTGAGGTGGGTGTTCAGCGGGGCCGAGGGAATTCATAGGGAAGAGTACTTGGGGAAAATCTATTATAAGGGGAATGGGGAGAGGGACCCTCGAAGAGTGAAGAGGAAGGCAGAGCCGGCCTGTGGCTGATGGCTCAGCTGGCAGTTGTTGGATGTCCACGTGCCCACACACATCTAAGTAAATGTCGTCTTTTAGGCTGGTCAGTTTAGGAGGCTGTCTGGGTGCTGCTTTTAGTCTTGCTGCTTGTACAGTGACCGCTTTGGAAATTCTTTTGGAAAGGGCTTCAGGTAATAGCAGAACAATTAGTGTCATTTTTCACCCCAAACTTGGTTTCACAGTTTAGTCAGGCTCAGTTTATTTGAACCCTTTATTTGATCAACTTGGATCCAGATTGCTTTTTGATTATTTTCAGTGTAGACCTGTCGTCACTCTGTGTGTTCACAGCAGTTGCACATTGCTGTGCGTGGAGCCCCGACATTCCGTTTTTGGGGTGAGGTGATGGCAGCCTCATAGCTCACGTAGTGGATAGCTTGGAAAGGGCCCGCTAGCCATGCGGGAGTTTGGATTTTAAAAAGAAAATTGCTCCCATGTATTAAAACTAATCGAGAACTGTTCAATTTGCTGTTTTAAATACAGAGTATTTTTTTTCAGTCATGTTTAAATTAAATTTTGGTCTTATAAAGTGATTTTTTATAAAGTATTTGTGCTTTTTAAAAAGTGATTTGTGTCTTTTTGGTTTGTTTATCAGGCTGACTTGTCTCTGTATAATGAGTTCAGATCTTGGAAGGACGAGCCCACAATGGACAGAACGTGTCCTTTCTTAGACAAAATCTATCAGGAGGATATCTTTCCGTGTTTAACATTCTCAAAAAGTGAGGTAATTTTTAAAAAATTTTAGTAGGAATGCATCAGAGTTGTTTGTATAACTTTACTGAATCCTGTTGTGTATTTTAATATCTCCTACATGAATAAGTCCTTGTCAAGTGTCACGTTTCACACTTTCTCCGCTCCGCATCAGGAGCGTCGTGAGTTCTTGGCATTGGTTGCTGAGCACCTTCCTTGTTTGAGCGGAGGGTCCTTCGCACAGCCACGTGTGTGGGGTTGGAGTGAAGTGTGAAATGTGTGTTGGGGTGGGGCCTGTTTCTCGACTCTCAGCTCAGGGTTCAGCGTCCAGGAAGTTCTCTGTGCTCTGAGCTGTTGGCTGGGTTTATCTGTACCTGATAAAAGTCATATTGAGTTTCTTTATCTTTAAAACCGGAAAAAATGCCATCCTTGCCTGTGTCACAGAGTTAAGAGGATAAAATGAAGTGAATTAAGTAGATGCATTTGCATAGTGCCTTAAATTTTCTAAAAGTTTTTGTAAGGTCATAATTTTAATTTGTTCTTACATGTGAAGGCTTGTCTACAAATATCCTTCAGTCACCGTTTAGGATATTGGACGCTGGGAGTCTTGGTTGACTCTTCGGAGGATTTGCTCATAAGCTTGCTCGTGAGGGGTTAGGGCGTTGCTGAGCCCTGGTGTGCACCTGTGTGTTCACCACGGTTCTGCCCGGTCCGGCGTTCGGAGTCAGTCATCCTGCCGGACTGAGGGTTTGCCTTTGCGTCTGTTCTTTGTCAGTTGCTTCCAGCTCCGTCTGGGTATTTAATATTGGATAATTCAGTTACTTCTTTTATAGACTCACTCTTGTGCACATAAATGTAAGTTCAGAAAATATATAGCTATAATTAGTATATATTGTTGTATTGTGAATGACCAGTGTTGAAAACATTGCATGCATTTCGCAAAATAAAGCATTAGGATATTTATTTCTTAGTGGCGTTAACAGTGCATGTTAATTGCGGGTTACAGAGACTGGAATCAGTGCTTTCACCTTCTTCCAGATGAGGAGAAAAGTTACTCAGCTGTAACTGAGTCACCTTTCATGACGATTTTCAAGTTATAAAAGCACTCTAGTTGAGGTTACATGGTTTCTGTCTTCTTTGTTGGCTAAGGCCAAGCTAGTGGAACTTGGGGAAAGAATAATTTTAAAAATCAGTTTACTATAGAATACATTTTGATATTTTTCTGCAGCATAGTGTCTAATACTTTTCATTTTTCTGAAGTTGGCTTCGGCTGTGCTGGAGGCTGTGGAAAACAACACTCTGAGCATTGAGCCAGTGGGATTACAGCCCATCCGGTTTGTGAAGGCTTCTGCAGTCGAATGTGGAGGACCAAAGTAAGTTTTCAAAACCAAGTCTTGTGAAAGAAACTGAGTTTTAAAAATTGTGTGTATTGTAATTATTTAGTTTTTCTAGTTTTAAATGTGGTTAAATTTCTAGTTTTCTATTTAGCATCTGTGCAGCTCAGACAGGGTAGGATATAGCATTTCAAATTAGCACCAAAGGAGTCCCCTTTTAAATTACCAAAATGTACATGTATGTATGTTAGGGATCCAGGTGGACCAGGGGTAGAAGTGTGTTTTTTTTTAACCTGACGTCATGATGCACCAGTTGATCGTGAATCGCTTTAGTGGGTCATAAGCAGAACTTTTGTGTGTAACATGCATCTGTACAGCTGTGTGTCCTGGGTTTCTCCCTGAGGGTTACCACCAGAAACGGTGTGGGGAGACAGTGAATGAGACACAGTTCTGTCCAGCACGATTGGTCCTCTCCTCTCGTCCTGACGTTGTGAAGGGTTCTCACTGTGGTGAGAGAGCAGTCCTGTCTTCCGTCAGTGAGGGAGGTTTGGCAGCTACACACCTGCAGAGGTACACTCCATGTTTCACAGCAGGACACGCCTTTCCATCCAGCCCGTGGAGGAGTCAAGACTGAAACCAACAGTACCTAAAACCTTTGGCGTGGCTGTTTGGAGAGTGACTGGGAAAGATTTTGAGGAAGCTGCTCAGTTGGCTGTTAAGAACCAAATCAGTGCAGGGGACTGGAAAGCCCAGGAGAGCCCAGGAGGCAGTGAGTGACAGTGAGGGTCGTGTTGAAGACGGAAGAGGAGGGGCTGGTGGAGATGAACCAGCGGGTCTGTGTGAAAGCCTGCCAGGAGGTGTGTGGTCCTTCTGTTTCCTGTTGTGCACATCGCGCTCTCAGCAGGCCAACACAGCGCTGGCATTTGGTGACTGTTTGTGGAGGTGACTTAGTCCTGTGTCTGAGCCACATGCCCACGCGCCTCGGGTCCTGTTTTACCCTCCCCCAGTGCCACCCCTGTAGCAGGTGGCCTTAAATTTGGAGAAGGGATTGACATTCCTAAATTCTACTCCTCAACAAACGCCTGAGTATTTTTATCCTGATCATTAAATTAGCAGTTTTCGTACTTTGTGTATGTTATGTTTTATTTTAAATATAGCATATGGCAGTTTCTATTGTAGGATTTTAAATTTGTGCCTGCATTTACATATCACACATATTATACATGTGCACATATCATTAAATGATGACAAATGAGGATATCAGTTAAAATAGATTTAGTATTTAGTCAAATAATTATGCAGATTAGGTTTAAGGATATTGTGCGTGTGGAGTGGGACCAGGAGCCAAGGTGTTTGTGGTGCGTATTGTGTGCGAAAATTCAAGGGAGATATGGTCCCTGTCATGAGCAGTGGAGCTTGGCCCTGGCCCAGCTCTCCTGGGCTTGGTGTGAAGTCAGCACTAAATGAAGGACACCATGCTGCGGGAATTTGGCGGACAAGCTCTGTCCAGTGGTGGTGACCAGGGACTGTTCTCGGGCGGAGGGAGGTGTGTCTGCGTTTTTGGAGCGTGGGTAGAGATTGGATAGATGAAGAGCGTGCATGTGACCGAAGGCTGGAAACAACAGTGTGTTCAGAGGAGGTGAGGAAAGGAGAGATGGGACAAATCTTAAGAAGGAAAAGTTAGGAGATGATCAGGTTCAGTGGGGAAATGGTATAAATTAGTTCCAGGAGGGGCGTGTACGCAGAACAGCGGCTGCTCTTCCTGGAGCCGTGGTTAAGCTTGTCCTAGACACTCAGGCCCAAAGGGCGGGGCTTTGTCCTTGTTGCCCCTGGCCCAGCCTCTGGAACAGACCCGGGACGTGGCTGGTTCTCAAACACCTGTTTTCTTACTGAAGGAGTATATGGTTTGTACAGAAGGTGGGGGCAAAATGCTTCTCATTTTAAACAACTAAACTTTATCATTATTTTACAGAAAATGTGCTCTCACTGGCCTGAGTAAGTCCTGTAAACACAGAATTAAGTTAGGGGACTCAAGCAGCTATTATTATATTTCTCCTTTTTGCAGATACAGGGTGAGTACCTCAACCATGGGTTCTGATAAAGCTCGCTCTGAGGTGAGAGGTGGGCTATTGATGACCTTTTCTCCTTTTGGCCTAGATCACTTCTGTGTGTAACTTTTTTACGTACATTCGGTATATTCAGCAGGGACTTGTGAAACAGCAGGATGGTGAGTGTTCTTAATTTGATTTAAAATATTTACGTGAAAGTTCAGTAAAAAATTTAGAGCATGGTAGTAATGCTCAAATAAACTTTATTATTGGTACATTTATATTGAATCTTTCTTATAGTTCTGATAAAATGTGTGTAGAATTTGGGAACAAAATGTCTCTTAAAACACACTATTTCGTCCTTATATTTGCCTCGTTTACTCTAATTTTGATTTTCAAGTAGGATCACGTGTAACTCTTCAGGGGCATGTGATAAACCAGACGGCACATGTGAGGGGAGAGCAAAGCTCATGAAGTTCACCCCTTAGAAATAAAAGTGAGTGAGTTCTAGGTGTGGCCAGATTTATTTTAATTGGTAGAAACCACGGGGAGCTAACACAGTTTTTTTCTGTATTTTCTACTTTCACGTGTGCATTAATAAAGCAGTCAAGAGGATAATTCTGAGAGGAATAAAGATTGCTGTATTCTGAATCTAAATTCAGATTACTGTATTCTAAGTCAGCAGAAACGTGCAGATGATAGACACAGGAGAGCCAGCCTCGCGCAGGTGTTTTGGTATTGTTCATGTGGTCTTTCATGATTACTGATAGCTTCATAGTGACTGTCGTAAATACCAGGCACGAAGCGAACGTGGCCTGACGACCCCAGAGCAGTGTTTCTCAAGGATGCGTGACTGTTGTAAACCAGAAACAGCAAGTCCTGGGCTGGGGCAAGTCCATGCCCGCTTTCCATTTGAAGTTGTGGGAAATTTCCTGTTGATTGTGTTTTCAGGCACTGAAAATATTCTTATACTTAAAAACTAGTAGAAGCCGACTATCTTTCAATCATGTAAACCAGTGCATCTTAAATCTGTAGAAAAATGAGTTATGCTGGTGAAAATTTAGTATTTCTCAAGCTCTGGTATGTTGTGAATGGTCATATTTACTTAGAATCCAGTATGATTAGATTTTAATGCCTATTAAAGAATGGGGTGAATCTTGACTCTAATTAATGTTGAATTTCAAAAGGCTGTGTAGCTAAAAGGAGTCTTTAAACTGTACAGTTCGACCTGTGACTTCAGTAAAACTGAAGTCTTTGTGTACCTGTCAGTGGGTAATAGGATTTTAGGTGGAGAACAGGTGATTTATGTTAGGTTACATTGTCCAGCACGTTTTTCTCCTTGTTCAAATAAGAAGTTTTCTAGGAAAGACTAAAAGATAATTTACTTCATGAAAATAAGAAGAAATTGTCGTGAGTGTAGAGATGATGATAAAGTGGTGTCTTCTGTGGTTTCTGTCCCTTTTCCACTTCATGGTACTTGGAACACGTCATATTGTGTGGGTTTGTGGTAAATAAATATTATTAATTTTAAAGTCTGTGTGTTATTTGTGCCTTGTACCAAAAAGGATTTAGGGCAACTGAGTCTAAAGCAGAGTTTGTCAGCCTTGGTACTACTGACATTTGGGCTGGATAGTTCTTCACTGGGGGGGCTGTCTCGTGCCTCGTGGGGTGCTCTGCAGCGTCCTGGGCTTTACTCAGTAGATGCCAGTAGTGAAAAGTATATCCAGACACTGCCAGATGCACCCCTGGGGACAGAATCCCCCCCAGTTGAGAACCACTGATCTGAATCAGTCTAATCTGATCATATGTCAGAGGAGGAAGACGTCTACATTTATTTTCATTTCTAATTTGTGCCATATGCAAAACCTTTCCCTGTTATTATTCACAAAGAATGTTACAGAGTTCCTGGATCGTCTCTTCTTTTTCTTTTTTTCCTGTTTACTCTCTGTTAGTGTTAATTAAGAGTGAAATGGTGAAGATGTAGCAAACTAGGGCAAGAAGATCTATACGTTAGATAGTAACTCTTGAATAACAGAACATTGAGTGTGATTACTTAGGAAGGCAACAGCGTTGCCATTTACTCAGGACACTGAAATATCCACCTTCTGTTGGGCTAGTGTCTAACAAATACAGTCATGCACCTCCTAATGACGTTTCTGTCAATAGTGGACCGCATGTACGATGGTGGTCCCATAAGATGAGTACCATAGAGCCTAGGTGTGTAGTGGGCTGTACCATCTAGGTCTGTGTAAGTGCACTCTGTGATGTTCACACAATGACAAAGTCACTTAAGGACACATTTCTCAGAATGTTTCCTTGTTGTTAAGTGATGCGTGACTGTAGTTTTGGCAAAACTGGTGAATATTACTTCTTTATTCATAAAACTGGGCTGCTCACAAATACTTGAAAAAGTTTGTGTGAAACAGCGATAGAAGATGGAGGCAGTAGGTCTGTCATCAGGAAATGTCCTCTTGGCATTTTAGCTAAAGTTTCAGTGAAACACATTAAAAATGATTAAGATGGTATTTTATGATTTATGTGTCTCTCTTTTTTGTTTGTATAGTTGATCAGATGTTTTGGGAAGTTATGCAGTTGAGAAAAGAGATGTCATTGGCAAAGCTGGGATATTTCAAAGAGGAACTCTGATGCTCTGCCTGGGACCATGCATGAACCTCCCTGAATATTTGGAAAATGGCTGGATATTTTTATGGTTACTTGATATTTATTTCCAAGGAGTGGGCCCAAGACTTGTTCCCTCTTTTGCAAATTACACTAAGAAGTACTGTGATTTCTTTTAAATTGACCTATGCTGTGTTTGCTTATTCTTTAGTTGAACACACTATAAAGAACTACAGGTAATTGCTAGAGATTGTAATTTATAGTTGCAAAAAAAAAGCACTAAATAAATAAATGAATGTTTGAATGTGTTTTGCTTTCTCTTCTAGCTCTGACATGCAAATAGGGTACTGAATTGTGGTTTCCAACCTGCATAGCTTCCCAAGAGTGTAAGGAAGGAGGCTGAGTGGACAGGGTCAGCTCCTGGCCCCCACTAGAGTGGCTGTGTTTTCATGTGTTTTATATATTAGGCTTCCAAAAAGATTATTTACAGAAAGCAAAAAGGAGAAATGAAAAACCACTTCAGTCTCTCTGTCTAGAGAAAGCTACTGTTGACACTTGTGAAGAATAATAGCCTTTCAGCTCTCAGGTGTTTTCTACCTACATATGCATATTTCTGAAACAAAAAGTAGACTTTTTTACTTTTTTTTTCCCCTTAAATATTTTTTACACATCTTAGTCACCTCAAGGTTTTGACTATGGGATGTTAACATAATTTAGCTAATTGTGTTTGGAGATTAGGTGGTTTTACGATTTTTTTTTTTCATATCCTAATGCTGTGGTGAGTATCTTTATGCATACTTCTCTGCACGTTGTTAGAGTGTTTCCTTCATGTAGACGCCTGGAAGTAGAGTCGTTGGGTCAAGCGAGGTGTATGTGTTTTAAACTATTTGATCTGCTTTGCCAGATTGCCCTCTGTGAAAGTTGAACCAATTTATTTTCACAGCAGCAGTGTTTGAGAGGGCTGGTTTTCTGAAGATGGTTGGTTTTCAATCCTGTCTCAAAGGTTGGTCAACCTTAGGGGTAGAAGACTCAGTCACCAGGATGGATGAGAGTCCACAGGAAACGGGTATTTGAGAATGGCTTGTTGTGGTGGAAACCATCATTACCTTGCTCAGCCCGAGAATCTGAAATTGAACATGAAAAGAACTTTGAAACTAGAGTTTATGTCCTGATAGTTAGTCAGTCTAGTCTGAGGGCTTAATAAAAATGTGCCCCGACTTTCAAAGCTTCAGAAGATTTCCCACTCAAAGATGCAAATTAAAAACGCTTTTGGAGAATTACTTAAATAAAAAGAGAAATCCAGGAGATGTTACGAGAGACTTGGGGAGAGTGACTACATACTCAGGGAAAATTTGCTGATGACTTTAAAGGAATAAATGAAAAGGAAGGCTAAAGAAAATAAGGAACAGAAAGTATATCCACAGCAATCTGGAGCTAAAGTTCTTTCCAGTATCAACGCAGGGAGGGTGGGAAGAGACCAGAGTGCACGGGATACGTTGAAGTTCTTGTCTTGTTAGAGGGCATGGAGAGAGACCGACTAAAAGTGAAACAGGAAAAAAATAGGGAAATAAGAAGTGTGATATGGAAATAAAACAGTGAGATGGTGAGAGAAGCTCCCCAGGGAAAGATAGTCAAGTTGGATTAAAATGTATATTTATACACAAAGTATAAGGGCATGGGAAGGTTGAAGTAGAAGACAGGAATAAAGATAACAGAAAAATACCAGAAGAAAGCCAGTGTGGTTCTGCTAGTATCAGACGAAACAGACATTGGGACAAACCATTGTCAGGGATAGAGATGGGTGCTACGTAATGTGAAAAACTGAGTTCAAGAAAACTTAAGAAGAAGACAAAATTGAAGAAGTTTTAAAATGCTAGGGACTGACTAATGAATATCAAAACTTACAAGGATGCAGAGAAAGTAGTGCTTCAAGGGAAATTTTATAGCTTTAAATCCTTATTTATATTTCTTAAATGAGCCCAGTGCCCAATTAAAGAAGTTACAGAAGAACAAGATAAAGGTAAAGGCAGGAGGTAGAGCAGAAATAGAAGTAGAAATCAAGGATGCAGTAGGGGATCAGCAAAGCTGTTGGTTGACTGAAAAGATGAACAAACAGACAAAAATTTTCTGGCAAGTTTATCATGGAGAAAAAATACACAAGTAAGCCGTATTGGGAATGAAAAGGGTCTGTCATTACAGATTCTGCAGATAGTAAATACATGAGTATTATGAATAATACACCAGTACATTTGAAAATTCAGACAAAAGGGAAAAATTCCTAGAAAAATGTTACATTTTGACTAAGAAGAAATCAGAAGCCTGAACAGTACTGTTAATATTAAAAGAAAGGAAGCAATTAAAAATTCTCCCACAAAGAAAGCTCCAGGCATAAGTAGATGTTTTCACCAAAGTTTAAAGAATGGGTTATTCTTTTTTCTTTTTTTTAGCACTTTTTTTTCTTTTTGAGGAAGATTAGCCCTGAGCTAACTACTGCCAGTTCTCCTCTTTTTTGCTGAGGAAGCCTGGCTCTGAGCCAACATCCATGCCCATCTTCCTCTACTTTATATGTGGGACGCCTACCACAGCATGGCATGCCAGGCAGTGCCGTGTCCGCAGCCGGGATCCAAACCAGTGAACCCTGGGCTGCCGAGAAGCAGAATGTGGGCGCTTAACCCCTGCGCCACCAGGTTGGTCCCCCCCCTTTTTTTAAGTATGCTGTTGGTGAGGAAGATTGGCCCTGAGGTAACATCTGTTGCCAATCTTCCTCTTTCTTTTTTGTTTTTTTCTCCCCAAAGTGCCGGTACATAATTGTGTATCCTAGCTGTAGGTCATTCTAGTTCTTCTACGTGGGACACCACCACAGCATGGCATGATGAGCAGTGCTAGGTCCATGCCCAGGATCTGAACCAGTGAACCCCAGCCTGCCGAAGTGGAGTGCGTGAACTTGACCTTTCAGCCACAGGGTCAGCCCCAAGAGTGGGTTATTCTAATCTTGCATAAATTCTTGCAGGGAATAGAATAAGGTATGTCTCCTACCTTAAAACCCTGGATGACATGGATACTAAAGCCAGATAGGGACAGTCCAAGAAAGCAAGACCATAGGCCCGTTTTGTCATGAACACATACGCAAAAACCACCTGACGCTCACACGCTGACCAAGTGGTGCTCATCCTAGGAATGCAAAAGTGGTGGTGTTGAAAATTTGTACGTCTCATTCACCATGTTTACAGAATAAAAGCAAAAAGCCATCTGATCAATAGATGCAGAAAAACATTTGATAAAGATAGCCATTAATGATAGCTTTTAATAATCTATAAGTGGAAGGGTACTTTTCAACTTGGTAAAGAGTATCTTTAAAAATCCTGTAATAAATACCACCTGAAGCAGGGAAACATCAGAAGCATTCTTTTTAAAATCAACAATGGGACGAAGATGATCACTGTCCTTTTTTTCAAAACTGTCCTATAAATGTTAGCCAGTGCAGCCAGATGAGAAAATTACAGGTATGATGATGGGAAAGGAGAAAGTAAAACTGTTGTTATTTGCAGATGATGTGATTATCTACGTAGGAAATCCAAAAAAGCCTTCCAGCAAAGTATTAGACCCAATTGGAGAGTTTAGTAAGGTGGCTAAATATAGGATCAGTATATAATTGTGAATTATACTTACATACAGCCACAAACTATTAGAAAATAGAATTTTAAAAAGAGGCCAAACAATTGCAAAAACAGTTCTAGAATGCCTAGTAATAAATCTAACCAAAGATGTGCCAGACTTGTATGCAGAAGGTTGTAAAACTTTACTGAAAGACATTGAAGAGGACTAGAGTGATCCCATGTTCATGAGTAAAAAGACAATTTAAAAAAATGCCACTTCTCTCCACATAGATTTAGTGCATCTCCAAACTAAATCTCAGCGTTTCTTGTGGAACTGACAAACTGATTGAAGTTTATGTGGCAGAATAAAGGATGAAGAATGACCAAGGCACTTAAGAAGAAGAAAGGAGGGAGAATTTATCCTACCAGAAGGACTTTTTATGATGCTAAAGTATTTAAGAGTGTGACATTAGTGCAGAAATAGACAAACTGGCCATTGGAATAGAACCGAGAGCCCCAAAGAGGCCTGCACGCAATGTACAAATTTCATACTGACAGGGAAGGTGTGGCAGATCAGTGATAGAAAGGACTCGGAATTAAATGGAGCCAAGAAAAAAAAGAGAAAAGAAGATATAAAGTTGGATCTCTTCCTCATATCATACACAAAAAACAACTGTTTTACATGTCCTGAAACTTTTGAACTTTTGCTGTAGAAAATATGGTTGAAGTTATAAGTGAAATATATTTCAAAAACATAGGTGAGTATCTTCTCTGATCCTGCTTTAAGAACTTCTTGGGGAGCTGGCCCCTTGACATAGTGGTTGAGTCCAGTGCTCTCTGCTTCAGTGGCCCAGGTTCACAGGTTCAGATCCCGCCATGCTGTGGTGGTGACCCACATACAAAAAAATTACAGATGAAGATTGCTGTGGATGTCAGCTCAGGACGAGTCTTCCTGAAAAGCAACAAAAAAAGTTCTTGGAGGAGGTGACGTCAGCATCATGGAGGAGTGAGCTGTTCCCTTTGTCTCTCCCCTCTAAGTTACAACTAAACGGACATTCACTAACCGACAGCAGATTCACACAGCACAACAGGATGCCTGAGAGATCCACACAGCCATGCGCCTGGAGGTGGGTGGACTGGATCCCCGGGAGGCAGTGGGACTAGGTGAGCACACCCCTGCCCCTCCCAGCAGCAGTGAGCCGGGTCCTGGTGCCTCACACAGCGGCTGGTGTGATTAAGAGGTGGTGGGGGCAGCTCGGTCTGCGCACATGAACGCGTTTGGAGTGGTAGCCTGGCCTGTGAGAGCTCCCACCATGCCACGGCAGCCCTGCCTGCTGGAATGCTCCCCACTGAGTGGTGAGTGGTGGCAGCTCAGCCCTTGCGAAGGCACCCTGCCCACCAAGCCAGTGGCTCAGCCAAACCACCTGTGAGCGCGGTGCTGGCCTGCCTTGGCAAAACTCGTCTGCTGAGCACTGAGACCCCACCCCTGCAAGAGTGACCCGCTGAGCAGCTGTGGCCAGACTGTGCAAACACAGCTGTACCTGTACACCTTCCAGCAGAGGGGGCAGGATCAGAAACAAAGCTCCTGCTCCCCACCAGCAGTGGCAGGTGGAATCTGTGACCTGATACTACCACATGTGTGCCAACAAAGGATCAGTTTATCAAACACCACAAAAAACTACAGTGACACTTCAGAGCAAAGGAAAATGACAGGTGTCCAGAAACCAATCCTGAAGTCACAGAAACTTACAAAACAATTGACAGAGAACCTAAAATAGCTGTCACAAAGAAACTCAGTGAGTTGCAAGAAAACTCAGACAGTTCAGTGAGCTCTGGAATAAAATTAACGAGCAGATGCAGTACTTCACAAAAGAGATTGAAGCCCTTAAAAAAACTGTACAGAAATTCTGGGTATGAAGAACACAGTTAATGAGATAAAAGATATCTAGAAACCATGAAAAATAGAGCTGACATTATGGAGGACAGAATTAGTGAATTAGGACAGGAATCTAGAAATGCTTCAGGTGGAGGAGGAGAGAGAACTAAGATTTTTTAAAAATGAAGGAATTCTTTGAGAAATATCCAACTCAAATAGGGAAAGCAGCATAAGGATTATGGGTACTCCAGAGGCAGAAAAGAGCGGAGCGCTTGTTCAAAGAAATAATAGCTGATTATTTCCCAAACTTGGGGAAGGAACTGGACTTACGTGTACACAAAGTCGATAGAACTCCTAATTACATCAGTGCAAAAAGACCCTCTCCAAGGCGTGTAATAGCAAAACTGCAAAAGTCAATGACAAAGAAAAAATATTAAGGGCAGCAAGGCAGAAGAAAACAACCTACAAAGGAACTCCTATCAGGCCTTCAGTGGATTTCTCAGCAGAAACCTTACAGGCTAGGAGAGAATGGAATGATATATTCAAAATCCTGAATGACAAAAAACTTTCAGCCAAGAATACTTTATCCAGAAAAACTGTCCTTCAGATATGACAGAGAAATAAAAGTTTTCCCAGATAAACAAAAGCTGAGGGAGTTCATCACCAGTAGACCTCCCTTACAAGAAATGATACAGGAAGCCCTCCTACTTGAAACAAAAAGGCAAAGGTTTACAAAGCTTTGAGCAAGGAGATAAGTAAACCAATAAAATCAGAAAATTGGAGCTATCAGAATAGGTTAGCAAACAATTATAACAAATGATAAAGGGAAGGAAAGCATAAAAAATAACTATAAAAACTGCAGTTTAGTCTCCAACTCAACACCAAAAAATAATTTGTGGTAACAATAACGCAGAAGGGGAAGAGAAAAGTGATGGGATCTGCTTAGACTAGTGGAGATAAGAGCCTATCAGAAAGCAGAGTGTATCATCTATGAGATCCTTTATACAAACCTCATGGCAACTACTAAAAAAATCAGAGCAAAGCCACAAATCATAAATAGAAAACTGAGAAAACCATCATAGAAAACTGTCAAACTGAAATGGCAGTCAGAAATACAAGGGAAGAGAAACAATGGAAATATAGAACAACCAGAAAATGAGATAAAATGGCAATATTAAGCCCTCATGTATCAATAATCACTCTAAACATAAATGGATTGAATTCTCCAATCAAACCACAGCATGGCTGGATGGATTGAAAAATAAGATGGAACAGTATGCTGCCTCCAGGAAACACAGCTCTAAAGACAAACAGAAGCTCAGAGTAAAGGGATGGAAGACGATAACTCCAAGCAAATGGCAAGCAAAAGAAAGCAGATGTTGCCATTCTTATATGAGAAAAAACAGACTTCAAGATAAAAAACAATGAGAGACAAAGAGGGGCAGTATATAATGATAAAAAGGACATTCTACCCAGAGGATGTAACATGTATGAATATGTATGTACCTGACACAGTAGCACCAAAGAATATAAAGCAACTATTAACAGACCTAAAGGGAGAAATTGACAGCAACACAATAATACTAGGGGACCTCCACGCCCCACTTACACCAATGGATAGATCATCCAGACAGAAAGTCAACAAGGAAATGGTGGACTTAAACGCTAGACCAAATGGACTTAATAGATAAGTAACAGAATACATATTCTTCTCAAGTGCACATGGAACATCCTCAAGGATAGATCGTATGTTGGGAAACAAGGCAAGTCTCAATAAGTTTAAGAAGATTGAGATCATATCAAGCATCTTTTCTGATCACAATGCTATGAAACTAGAAATCAACTACAAGATAAAAGTTGCAAAAGTCACAAATATGTGGAGACTAAACAACATGCTACTGAATAACTATTGGGTCAATGAAGAAATCAAAGGAGAAATTAAAAAAATACCTGGAGATAAGTGAAAATGAAAATACAACATGCCAACTATTATGAGATGCAGCAAAAGTGGTTCTAAGAGGGAAATTTATAGCAGTATAGGCCTACCTCAACAAACAAGAAAGAGCTCAAATAAGTAATCTTAAACTAAACCTAACCGAACTAGAAAGAGGACAAACAAAGCCCAAAATCAGCAGAAGGAGGGAAATAGTAAAAACTAGAGCAGAAATAAATGAAACAGAGACTAAAAAAAAAAAAAGAATAGAAAGGATCAATGAAACTAAGAGCTGGTTCTTTGAGAAGATAAACAAAATTGACAAACTCTTAGCAAGAATCACTAAGAAAAAAAGAAAAGTCTCAAAGTTAGAAATGAAAGAAGAGAAATTACAGAAATACAAAGGATTATAAGAGAATACTATGAAAGACTACATGCCAACAAATTGGATAACCTGGAAGAAATGGATAAATTCGTGGACTCATACAACCTCCCAAACTGAATCAGAAATAGAGAATCCGAACTGACTGATCACAAGTAAAGGCATAGAAACAGTAATCAAAAACCTTCGAAAAAACAAAGATCCATGCCAGATGGCTTCTCTGGAGAATTCTACCAAACATTCAAAGAAGAGTTAATACCTGTCCTTCTCAAACTATTCTGAAAAATTGAAGAAGACAGAATGCTTCCTAACTCAGTCTATGAGGTCAACATCAGCCTGATACCACAACCAGTCAAGGACAACACAAAGAAGGAAAATTACAGGCTGATATCGTTGATGAACATAGATGCAAAAATCCTCAACAAAATCCTGGCAAACCGAATACAGCAATACATTGAAAGGATCACACACCATGATCAAGTGGGGTTTATACCAGGGATGCAGGTATGGTTCAACATTTGCAAATCAATGTGATACAGCACATTAACAAAATGAGTAACAAAAACCACATGATCATCTCCATATATGCAGAGAAAGCATTTGACAAGATCCAGCATCCATTTATGATAACTCTGAATAAAATAGGTATAGAAGGAAAGTGCCTCAGCATAATAAAGGCCATATATGACTAACTCAGAGCCAACATCATACTTACTGGTGAAAAACTGAAAGCCATCTCTCTGAGAACAGGAACAAGACAAGGATGCCCACTCTGGCCACTCATATTCAACATAGTACTGGAGGTTTTGGCCAGTGCAATTAGGCAAGAAAAAGAAAGAAAAGGTATCTAGTGGGCCAGCTCCGTGGCCAAGTGGTTAAGTTTGCCTGCGCTGCTTTGGTGGCCCAGCGTTTTGCCAGTTTGGATCCTGGGCGCAGACATGGCACCACTCGTCAGGCCACACTGAGGCGGTGTCCCACATGCCACAACTAGAAGGACCCACAACTAAAATATACAACTATGTACTGGGGGGATTTGAGGAGAAAAAGCAGGGGCAAAAAAAAGATTGGCAACAGTTAGCTCAGGTGCCAATCTTTAAAAGAAATAAAATAAATAAAAGGTATCCAAATTGGAAAGGAAGAAGTGAAACTCATGCTGTTTGCATACAACATGATGCTATATATAGGAAACCCTAAGGAATCCACCAAAAAACCATTAGAAATAATCAACAACTACAGCAAAGTTGCAGAGTACAAAATCAACTTACAAAAATCAATTGCATTTCTATACACTAATAATGAACTAGCAGAGAAGTCAAGAATACAATCCCACTTACAACTGCAACAAAAGAATAAAATATCTAGGAATAAATTTAACCAAGGAGATGAAAGACCTATACAATGAAAACTATAAGACGTTATTGAAAGAAATTGAAGAAGACATAAAGAATTGGAAGGATACTCCATGCTCATGGATTGGAAGAAGAAACATAGTTGAAATCCATAAAGTAATCTATGGATTCACTGCAATCCCAATCAGAATCCCAATGACGTTCTTCACAGAAGTAGAACAAAGATCCTAAAATTTATACGGAACAACAAAAGACCCCAAATAGCCAAAGAAATTGTGAGAAAAAAGAACAAAGCCGGAGGCGTCACAATCCCTGACTTAAAAATACACTACAAAGCTATAGTAATCGAAACAGCATGATACTGGGAGAAAAACAGACACACAGATCAGTGGAACAGAACTGAAGGCCCAGAAATAAAACCACACATCCATGGACAGCTAATCTTCGACAGAGGAGCCAAGAACATACAATGGAGTCTCTTCAATAAATGGTGTTGGGAAAACTGGACAGCCACGTGCAAAAGAATGAAAGTAGACCATTATTTTTCGCAATACACAAAAATTAACTCAAAATGGATTAAAGACTTGAATGTAAGACCTGAAACCATAAAACTCCTAGAAGAAAATATAGACCATACACTCTTTGACATCGGTCTTAGCAGCACCTTTTCAAATACCATGTCTACTCAGACAAGGGAAACAAAAAATAAGCAAATGGGACTACATTAGACTAAGAAGCTTCTGCACGGCAAAGGAAACTATGAACAAAATGAAAAGACAACTCACCAACTGGGAGAAAATATTTGCAAGTCATGTATCTGACAAGGGATTAATTTCCAAAATATATAAAGAACTGATACAACTCAATAACAACAACAAAAAACAACCTGATAAAATGGGCAGAGGATATGAACAGATGTTTTTCCAAAGAAGATACACAGATGGCCAATAGGCACATGAAAAGATGTTCAACATCACTAATCATCAAGGACATGCAAATCAACACTACACTAAAATATCACCTTACATTGTTAGAATGGCTGTAATCATCAAGACAAAATATAGCAAATGTTGGAGACGTTGTGGAGAAAAGGGAATCCTCATACACTGCTGGTGGGAATGCAAACTGGTGCAGCCACTATGGAAAACAGCATGGAGATTTCTCAAAAAATTAAAAATAGAACTACCATACGATCCAGCCATCCCACTACTGGATATTTATCCAAAGAACATGAAATCAACAATTCAAAGAGGTTATGCACCCCTATGTTCATTGCAGCATATTAGCAATAGCTAAGATGTGGAAGCAACCCAAGTTTCCATCGACTGATGATTGGATAAAGAAGAAGAGATATTTATATTCAATGGAATACTACTCAGCCATAAAAAAGACAAAATCATCCCATTTGCAACAACATGGATGGACACGTGAGGGCATTATGTTAAGCAAAATAAGCCAGACCGAGAAAGACAAACACTGCATGGTTTCACTCATATGTGCGAGACAGACAAACACATGGACAAAGAGAGCAGATTAGCGGTGACCGAGGGGAAAGGGATGTGGGTGGGGAAAAAGGGTAAAGGGGCACATATGTCTGGTGACGGATAAAAATTAGACTATTGGTGGTGAGCACGGAGCAATCTATACAGAAACTGACATAATACTGTATACCTGAAATTACACAGAGCTATAAATCAGTATGACCTCAATAAAATAATTGAACAAAAAAGGACTTCTTAACCTGGAAGCAAAAGAAACTGTGAAAGATAACTAACTGTTAAAAGGAAGTGAGTTGTGCTATATTATAAATTGTAAATTTTAAAACTTCCATCAAAAGACATACTAAAGCCAAACTACAAACTGTGAGAAGATATTTGAAAACTCATAACCAATAGTAGATTAGTATCAAGAGTATATGCAGAAATTCTACAGATCAACATAAAAAATAGACACCCTAACAAAAAAATAAACAAGAGACTGAAATAGTTCCTCCACAGAACCAGACGCACACATGGACCAATAAACATGTTGAGTGGTTTTCATTCTGTTAATGGTTAGGAAAGCAAATCAGACCACACTGATGTGTTTAAATTCAGTCAACAAGCACAAATTAAGAAGCCCAACACAGGGAAGTTTTGGAGAGAATTTCAAGAGCGTTACTCATAGATCGCTGATGGGAGTGCCAACTGGTATCTACTGTGAAACACCGTTCATGTGATAAGTTGAACATTGATATACTCATGGCCCAGCAATTCCAGTTGTAGGCTTAAATTTGAAAAGTACTTGCACAGAGTGCCCCAGAATACTTACATAAGAATGTTCCAGAAGAAAATCCACATGTCTATTTACAGGAAGATAAAGTGTTGCATGCTCACATGATGGACTATTACGTGGCAGGAAAAGTGAATGAACATCAGCTACATGCAGCACAGCAACTTGTAACGTGGATCGCATGAAAAAGCGAAACTCTCAGAAGACTGCATATGACATAACACTTTTCTCACAGAGTTCAAAAATGAAAATGGAACAGTTGTTTAGGCATATTATAAGACAGAACTATTTTAAAAACCTGAGGAGGTGATAAACCCAAAGTTCAGGGTAGGGTTGCCTCTGGGTGTGGGGAGGTCAGGGAGAGAATGGGGAGGGGCAGACACGTGAGTAAGTCATTGTTAGCGTCCTGGTCCCTGGGAGGATGAGGGGTTCCTTTATCATCAAGAGTAAATCTGTGAGGGAGTGAAGGAACGAGTAGGAGAATCCTGCAGACCATTGTGGTGTGCTGTGAACCCAGGATTATGACTAGTCCAGTCACATGCTCCTGCATTCCAGAAACCAAACAGGACCTGTCGATGGGTTGGATTTGAGAGAGAGGAACGGAAATCAGGTCTGAATCCTAGGCTCTTGGCTTGAGCTACTGCTGCAGTTTACTGAGACGGGGAAATCTGGGATAGATGCAAATTATGTAGGGTGGAACAGATCCCCAAATTCAGTGTTTGACCCTTTAAGCTTGAGATGCGCATTGAGCATCAAAGTGGAGAGGTTAAGTGGGTGTTGGACACAGAAGTCTAAATTCAATGATCGGGTCAGGCGTGGAGGTGAATTTGGGAGTAGTTCCCCGTGGGGTCGGACGAGAGCTTGAGGGAGACTGGAGGCAGGGAGACGTGGTGCTGAGCCCTGAGTTACCGTGACACCGCCTGACTGGAGGAGCAGCAGGAGTGGAGAGGCAAGGGAGAAGGAAGGAACGTTAGCATGCAGAGTAATGTAGCTTCAGGAGAGCGCTTCTAGAGAGAATATGATTGCCCCAGTTACCAGTTCTAAAAAAAAGAGGAAAAGACTTCCGGGTAAATTTCTGTGCATAGATTCAGCACTGAGAAGAGAGCCTGGCCTGATGGGGACAGCTGGGGATCAGGCCCGCGTTCTCCAGGCGTGGCTCCCACCTGCGAAGGTGGTGGGTCCTCTTCCCTGGGCCTCCTCAGTAGAGGCTGAGTTGGGTGATCTCTTGGGGCCTCTAAGAATCCACACCTTTGACTCAGCATCGACACGGAAGAACAGAGGAGACTTGGTTTCTGAACCTTGGGTCTCAGCGCTCAGAAGAACGGCAGCCCCCCAGCCGGCCACTTACCACCACGTGAACCCCATGTGTGCTTGTTTTGTGCATCCAGACTCTAGAACCAGTCTGCTTTTATTCAGAAGCTTTTGTTTTTAAAGGTTTTCATTGTTGTATTTTTCCCTAGGTGATTTTTTTCCTGTAAGACACAATGTTTAAAACAAAATTCAAAGCGATGTGAATTTGTATTTGTGTTTAACTTTTGTGCTAGAAAAAGTTCTTTTTTCCCATGGAATTCTGTACAATTACCATCTCAACAGACAACTGAATTTCTTGTCTTTGACATGTAGACAAATAAAGACCCAGTAGCATCTGTAATTTTTGTGTAGAGCTTCCAGAAAGAGCGAATTCCTCCTTGTTCATTCACACATATTTGAGAGTCTTGTGTGTGCCAGGTGCCACTGCCGGTGCTGGAGACACAGCCGTGAGCAAGACGGACGAGTCTCGGTTCTCAAGAGCTCTCAGTCTAGTGAGAAACGGGCAAAAAGACAAATGTTAGAAGATGTGGTAAGTGCTCTCTAGATACTTAAAATGGCGTTGTGGGCTAGAGAAGAAATGAACGGCTACTTCAGATTGGGTGCTAAGGAAAGGCCACATTTGGGAGGTGACATTTTTAAGCTGGGCCCTGATTGGACCCAGCCTTGTGAAGGGAGACACTTAAAGCTGGTGTCAAGGCCCTGAGGAAGAAACGAACTTGGTGGGATTGGAAAAGCGGCAAGGAGACCCAGTGTAGCACTGTGGTGGGGGGAGTGGGGAGACAACTGGAGAGGTGGGCGGGGGTCCGACCAAGCATGGTGCGGAATCTGGAGTTTTCTGTGACAGCTCTGGCCACAGCTCCAGCTGGCTCTTTCTTAGCTCAGCCTTTAAATACTGGAGTCCCCAGAGTTTTGCCCTGGGCCCCTTCTCTTTAAGTATTCGTTAGGTCTTCCCATCTAGGCCCCTGGCTTTAAAAACTACCTATGCATTACATCTCCAGCCCTGACATTAACGCTTCCTTAGCTGCAGACCCTGTGTCCGTGTGCCCACTTGGCGGCTCTACTTGGGTTTCCAGTGGGCATCTCAAACCTAACATGGCTGAACACGTGCTGGTTGCTTAAGCAGCAATCTCGGACGTAGTCTTGGTTTCTCCATTTCCCTCACCCCCACCTCACTGCCCGTCCAGTCCATCAGCAGGTCCCATCCGCATCTCCCAGACATATCTCAAGTCTGTCCACTTCCCTCATGCCCACCACCCTCGGCCCAAGCCAGCATTGTGTGTCCCCTGCTCTCCTGCTGTAATCTCTTGGTGTCCGGGCCTCCACGCCCTGCTCAGTCACTGGCACAGCAGCCAACGTGATCTTTTTAAAACAAAGATCAGATCATGTCACTTCCCTGCTTCAGGTCATTGAGTGGCTTCCTAGTCACATAGGAAAAACCATCCAAACTCAACAGGAAATCTTCATTAAGTTTTCACAGTAGTGGTTGTTAACAGAGAAGTAGCAATAACAATCAGCTTTGAAAACAATGCATGAATCTTTATTTTTAAAGATTTTATTTTTCCTCCCAAAGCCTCCTGGTACATAGTTGTGTATTCTTAGTTGTGGGATGTGGGATGCCACCTCTGCGTGGCCTGACGAGCGGTGCCATGTCCACGCCCGGGATCCGAACTGGTGAAACCCTGGGCGGCCGAGGCGGAGTGCGCGAACTTGACCACTCGGCCACGGGGCCGGCCCCGGCATGAATCTTTTAAAACTGAAAACAAAACAAAACATTACCATACCATGGAAGAGGAGCAAACTTGCCGAAATCTGGAGAAGAACAGAAAACCCTCCCACAGGCAGCGCTCAGGGAAGTGCCAGTCCACGTGCAGTGCAGCTTTGCGGGGAAGGACTGTGAACGCCGGGGTTCTGGAGCTGCAGGTCGAGGCGGTCTGGGGAGGCGGGGTTCCCTACATCACCTCCCCAGCTTTAATCACGTCCCGGACTTGACCACAGCCCCTCAGCTTTTACCCATTCATCTACTGGAGTTCTCTAGGAAACGCCATCCCAAAACGGGCCCAAGCCACAGCCACGTTAAATCACCATCCGAGAGATGAATCTCCACAGAATCTGCAAAACGGGGATGCCCAACGGAATTGGAAAATGTTAACGATGTGAAGACCATCATCAAGGGAAGAGGCGTAGTGTCTGTTCTTCCCGAGAGGGAGGAACTTCCACGTACATCCCAGTTGCCACCAGGGGGACTGAGCCCTCAGCTCTGCCCTGGACTCATTAACACAGATGTGTTTTCCCACCCTTCCAACCACCTCCTCTCAATTCTCTGACTCCTCCCACCGTGTTGGTGGTTAGAATTTTGCCTCTGACCCGGAGGTTACACCTGAAAGCCTGTAGGCTGAATTGTGTTCATATGAGTGGATTTGTCCTTGCCAATGTTTTGGTTTATTTTTGTTTGTTTGTTTTTTTAAACAAATTGCTTGCAACATTTTAAAAGGAGAAGATTTAAAATTAAAACCTGCATTTCCAGCTTCTCCTTTAAAATGGGCCATCTGACACCCTGAGCCCAATTCTTGGGGGAAGTTGGGTGGCTCCCCCTCAGCAGGACTGCCATCCCTGGTGTGCCCTGCACCCCACCACCCCTCACCATCTCCCGGCATTAAGACTAAGGCTCAGTTGTCAGTTATCAGTGTGCTTGCATGGTTGGTTTTTGCTTATTTGCATCTATTTTACTCACTCATCTGCCTGGCCCTGTGAGTAATTGAACTTGGGAACCCAGTTGTAACCTTTGCTTCTCAGCCCATTAGGTGGAACCTGGTTTCTTTCTCTGTGGTGTTTCCTTCCTGTCACTCATTCCTCTGTTGCTGAGAATGTGAAGTCTCTGGGTGAGCTGTTGGAAAGATCCCGAATCCTCACGTGGTGACTTATGTCTCCTTACATACAGCTAGGAGCTTCTCTTGAAGTCTAGATTAGCCATAGGCTACATGTCTTAGGCCTCTTAATTCGTATTGCACCTAAAGGCATATAAATACTTTCTTTCTCTTTCTTTCTTTCTTTTTTTTTCTTGGTGAAGAAGATTGGTCCTGAACTAACATCTGTGCCAATCTTCCTCTATTTTATATGTGGGATGCTACCACAGTGTGGCTTGATGAGCAGCGTGTAGGTCCGCACCCGGGATCCGAACCTGTGAACCCCAGGCTGCTGAAGCAAAACACGCGAACTTAACCACTACTCCACTGGGCCAGCCCCTATAAATCCTTTTAAACATCACATCTGACTTCTTCCTTGCTCCCGTGACCAGTCAGTAGTCACATCTTCTTGGTTCTGTATCATCTTCAGGCTTTATTACTGCCTCCCTGGACTCTTGGAGCAGTTTCTTAACTCGTCTAACTTTAGCAGCTGCCCTGACCGACACATCCTGACACAGCAATCTTTCTTTGTGTGTGTGTGTGACTAAAGTGTGCATCACTTTTGACATTGTTTTTGTCTGGTACATTTGACGTGTTACGATTTGTAAATTTAGGGTGGACAGTGTGTTGCTTTGATTCATTGATATGTTGTATCGTGGCTGCCAGTGAAGTGGCATTGATCACCTTATGTCATTATAGTATTGTTACTATATTCATTTTACTGTTCGTTAGATCTCTGTGCTTGTTACCACTCGTGACAAGTCTGTGCCCTTAAACAGCATCAGTGTTATCCTCCACCCCCAGCCCCTGGTAGCCACCGTTTTACTCTGTTTTTTTCTTTTACAGGTTTGACTTTTTTAGATTCCACATATAAGTGATGCCAATAGTATTTGTCTTTCTCTGACTTATGTCACTTAGCATAACATGCCCAAGGCCCATCCGTGTTGCTGCAGGTGGCAGAATGTCCTCCTTTCCCGTGGCTGAATAATACTCCATTGTGTGTGTGCACCACGTCTTTCTTATCCCTTCGTCTGTCCGTGGACGTTTGGTTGGTCCCGTATCTTAGCCATTGTGAATAGTGCTGTGATAAACGTGGGTGTGCACGTATCTCATTGGGAACCTTTTTTCGTTTCCTTTGGGTATATACCCAGAAGTAACACAGCTATCTTTCTGGGTTAGATTTAGTTTTATCGTGCACCACAACTACCCAAATAGAAGTCATCCACAGATGTACTTAGAATGAAGATGCGTGAAATCAAATTCAGCTTTAGCCCAACATTCAAAATCTACCCGGCTCCTCGGCAGCCTCTTTGCCCTCTTTGCCCTCACTGCACAAGCACGTGCTGTAACACAGTCTCGGCGCCTGTGCTGTCTCCCTGCCCCGTGTGGCTCCCGTTTTAGAAACACGTCCATTGTTTCCAGTCTCCTCGGAGTCTAGCTCTTTGGGACACCTTCCCAGATTCTCCCAGATTAAGTTACTCTTTCCTCCCTATGTAATCTTGGGATGTTTTCCTGGCTCGTATCAGAGTCTGCTTGACATAGTTACTTGTGTCTTCTCATGCCCTAGATTTGAGCCTGTGGAGGGCAGGACCATTATTTACTCATCCTTTATTTCCTGCACTCAGCAGAGTTTAGCACAAGTTGAATTGAAACAAACAGAAAATGTTTCTTTTTTCTTTTTCTTTTTTTTTGTGAGGAAGATTGGTCTTGGAGCTAACATCTGTTGCCAATCTTCCTCTTTTTGCTTGAGGAAGATTGTCCCTGAGCTAACATCTGTGGCAATCCTCCTCTATTTTGTATGTGGGATGCTGCCACAGCGTGGTGTGATGAGCGATGCTGGGTCTGCACCCGGATCTGAACCTGTGAACCGCCCGCCGCCGAAGCAGAGCGTGTGAACTTAACCACTATGTCAGCAGCTGGCCCGACAGTCCATTTCTTTAAGCAACTTTGGGTTTTGTCCTTAAAGATCTGGGTCCCAATGTGACCTTCAAAATAGGACTCTAAACCTCTTCTCTTTCCAAGGTAAAATCAGTTTGCTCGTTTTCAAGGAACGGTTGATAGGTGTGAAGTTTTGAAATACTCATTAGGAAGTATACCACATCACCTGTACTAATTCTAACAATAATGAAACAATCAGACAAATTCAGAATCTGGCACGTTTTACAGGATAGTGGGCCTGGATTGTTAAAGAAGTGTCCATGTCGTAAAAAGCCCGCCAACCACCAAAATGACAAGCAGAGTGTTCTGTGTTCTCACAACGACATAACCAAAGGCTACGTGTGAACATCCATTGGATCCTTCATCAGAAAACAAAAAGCCATAAAAGATACTTTTGGGACAGTGATGGAAATTGTATGTGGGATATTAGTATTAAATTAATGTTACATTTCTTAGATGTAATACTGACATTTTGGTTATGTGAGAGAATGTCTGTATTTGTTAGGAGACACATAGAATTATTTCTGAGTGAAATGTCAAGATGTCAGCAACTTATTTTCAAATGGCTCAACCAAAAAGGTATATTTATATATCAAGAGAGAAACAGAAGTGGGAAAATATTACTAAATAGGAAATCTAGATGAAGAGTATATGGATATTTCATGGTGCTATCCTTTCAGTTTTTCTGTAGGTTAAAAACGTTTTAAAAATAAGAGTTGGGAGAAAGAGAAGAGGAAGAGGCTGAAAGAACTGGTTTAATTTTCTAATTGTCTTCTTAGGCTGTTAATTAAATAAATTAATAGCTAGGCAGTGGAACCAAACATTTACTGTGGTCCGGCTTTATGTTTAGGAGTGAAACCAGCTAGGAGTGAACCATTTACCTGGTTGTCAGAATTATTACATCAGATGTGACTTTATTGCTCATTAGGGAGACCTCTTGTACTTTATGGTTTATACTTCCAAAGAAAATAAACTCCGGAGGCAATAGACTACGTGTGTCAAGGAATGTAAGTTTTCACTGTGAGTAAATTTGGAAGTATTTAACAAGTGCTGACTTTTCGTTATGGCAAGCCTGTTTAAATTACCTGCTATTATTGGTCTCTGTAAAAGTGCTTACATTGATTTGCCCCCTTTGTCTGAAGGAAAAAGACTCCTGCATCTTTGCTTGGTTGTAGCTGAATCGATGTGGTTGATAGAGAGTGAGAGAGATATATTGGTGTAAAAGGACAAGTAAGAGATAAGACTATGTATTTATTGCCCATTTATGTAATTACATGTGTCGCCGAGGACAAAGGTCCTTAAGACAGAGACAGAAGCACAGAGAGAGTTCCCGACAGGAGGGTAGAGGGCTTTGCTGCTGGGGGAATTTTTTTCTGCATGGGTTGCCTCTCCTCCTGGCTTCACAGTCGTTTCGAGAACGTCACCGTCCTCCGGGCACAGCTCGCTGGCTGAAGGTATGCTTCCCTCCCGCAGAAAGCAAGCGAGGGTTTTTCAGGAGCGGTCCTCGGCCTGAGCCGGAGGACGGCCGGCCCCTCCCCAGGCCCGACGGCCGAGTCCGGGAGCACCGAGCCGGGGCGCGAGCGCCATGGACGTGCTGGGCGAGGACGAGGCTCTGCGGCAGTTCTTCGAAGGTAAGAGGCCGCCTCCGCGGAGCCGTGCCTGCGTGGGCTGCAGCTAAGCTGGCCTCGGGAGAGATGCTCGCCGTCGTGCTCGCTGTCCTGAAATCGGACTGCAGCCTTGTTTGCTGCATTTGTAGCAGAAATCCATGGTATGGGCAGTGGTTTGGATACAGGATTTCCATCTTAGCGCTTGGTTGGTAAAAGAATCAAGGGGTCATCTGTGTCGCTAGTGTTTGTCCCTGTCCTGGATTTTATCCCTTCTAATCCCCTACATCTCAAAGATGGTAGATTTTGTTTTATCTTTAAACTTGCTGAAGATAGCACAAGAAAAATGTAAGATTTTACGTAGGACAGTTATTGTCTTACAATAATCAAATACAAACCAGCCTAAAACAGCAAAGGAGCACCTTTTTCCCCAATCCCATCTTCGTTTTTCGCAACCCTTAAAAAATGTGCGGTTGCATGATGGTTTGTTTTTGAAGTTAAGCATCTTTTTCCTCAGGGGCGAGGGTACTGTGGGACGTAGTTACACAGATCTTATTTCTTGTAAAAGCCTGAAGTGGCAGTCCAGCTTCCTGCGTTCGGCTGGCCTGATGTTCTGTCGCGGGTCTGTTGAAAATGTCAGCAAGGACTTGCCATCTTGTGGCACCATTTGGTGTGCCGTTGGGGCGCGGCTTCAGTTCCTTCTCAGGTGACCGCACTCAGACTTCCACGGGAAGGGAGACGTGGCCGCAGCCCTTCACATTTCAAGGCCTTTCCCAGGAGGGGTATGAGAAGGCTCGAGGGCAGACCTGCTCCTTTACAGGATCCTGGCAGATGCTGAGGAAGTGCTTTTGGCGTTTCTTGTGATTAGTAAAGTGTCCGACAAATACTAGATGTTTAAAGGTTGAATGGAATTGACCCAGCACCAAACAGTGTGGGGTGTCATACCAGGGAGAGGGTGATTCTAGGTCACTATCAGAAGGAATGAGCACAGTGCAGTAGTTTCTGTGGCTTGCATTTTGCGTTTGGAATATAAGACCAAGAGAATTACTGTGTATCTCAGCCCCATGACCCACCCAACAAGTGTGCTGCCTCTGCCAGTGGCCTAGTCATTGTGTCCACCTGGGTTGTGCTGGGCACACAGTAGGCACACATAACATTATCGATTGTTACTGCCTGGTGTTACGTCCTGTGCAACTTCCATTCCAACAGTAGATAGCAAGCTCCAAGCTATAGTTACAACTGCTTTCTTTTAGAGAAACCACTAATTCATTCTACAAATGCGAAAAGTCTGCTTGATTTCTTTGTGGAGCTGGAGAGGATCTGAAAAACTAATCTGGTCTCCCTGCCGTCTTGGGAAGTGGAGTTCTACCGGGGATCCCTATGCTGTCCTTGTTTGTGCTGTTTTCAGAAGTCCCTGGGAATACAGTTTCCACACATCCTCTGTGTAGCTTGTTACAATATCTGGTTATTACAGTAGCATTTCTTAGTCTAAACAAACTCTGTTGCTCCATGAAGCCTTCTTGTGAGGAGGGAGTCGTTTCTCCACAGAAAGAGAGAAAACGGTCAGTATTTTCCTTACATTATCCTCACGTGACTAGATGGAAAGGACGTAGACTTTAGAAAGGAAACATGGAGGCACCAGCTCAGCCATCCTCCTCTCCCTGAAATCACACAGCGAGTCGTCGAGTTTTTGTTGCTTCCACTACTCAGCAAATATTGATCACTTACTGTGAGCGAAGTCCAACACCACCTCTTTCAAGTGGTAGCCAGTAGGACCTTGAAGCCTTTCCTGTAGAGGATGATGATTTCCATTCTCAAATATTCCTTAGAATGAGGACACGAAACTAGACATGGTGTTCTAAAGAGAGCCAGTTGTTGCATGTCGTGCTCTCGTTGGGTGTCAGTTTCTAATTAAATATGATCTTGAAAAAAAGTCAAGATCTGAGAATCAAGAAAAGTTTGGCAATTTGTTACCCGACTGAAAGCTGTTTTTCTCCATTTCCTCAGACTCTTCATTCTGAGAAACGAAGCTCTAAATAATGTATTTTTCCTTATAAATACTTTCGTATTGAAAAGTATCTTAATTAAAAGGATTGACGATATCTTGAATTAAATGGCCTTGGGCTCAAAGCCATTGATGATCTTAGTTTTTATTTTAAACTTTCAAATATGTCTAAATCTGTATGGTGTGTCTCAGGACAATGACAAGAACAGGGGGTGGTTCCAGGCAGCTGGTGGTTCCAACTCTAATTCAGATCCCCTGTCTGCCATTGACGCAGTAGGTGGGCCTGTTAGCTAGAGCAGAAGAGGGGGACCGGGTGCTCTAGGGATCCCAGTGTCCCCTGGACACTCAGAGGCCATGTGAGATGTTTGGCTTCTTCAGCAGAGCTGGCACCGCTGCAGGAGAAGGCTGGTCAGAAGAGAGGAACATTGTTTTAATAACTGAAAATTGGTTACAACTTAAATTTCTAATAGTGATGGGTTAGTGAAATAAATTATGGTTCTTCCATGTAATGGAATATTTTGTAGCTATTAAAAATGATAAGGAAAAATGTCTATGATATAAAGGGGAAAAGTAGATTACAAGTAGGTATATGTAATACAATTGGATATATCTTTCTAGAATAAAGTTTATTAAAACTAATTTGAAAACAGTTATATGTATACACGTGCACACAAATACGTAGAAAAAACTGGATGAATACACTTCAAGTATGAATAGTTATCTCTTAGTGGTAGGAATATGGAGATTTTTATTTTCTTCATACTTTATTATTTAAGTGCTTCATAGAATGTATTATGTTATAATCAGGTTATTTTAAATAAAGGAGAATGAGTTTAATTCAGCAGAACTCTTCTGTTTGAGAGTTTCTCTTCCGTGTAAAGAAAAATTATAAAAGACTTTGATTGTGGATGAATAGATTACTGGGTCTTCCGTAGAAAACTATGTCTACGTCATGCTCTTCTGGGCGATCAGGTTCTCTGGGATTTGTGCCTTTCATTATTTAAGAGCTATGTATTTTAAAACTACATGTTATAGATATCTGATATCAATGCAAATTATTTTTATCCACACATATGCAAATTAATTATGTCCTTAGGGGATCGATAGTTCCAGTAGAAGCCAGTTTTGCATTGATTTGTAAATTCATTCCATGGCATATCCAGGTCTAGATGTCTGTGTCTGTGTCTGTGCACAATGTTTGTATCGGTATGTCTCTCTAGATCGAGATGTGTGTCTGCTGTTTGAATTCCATCTACATGTCCCTCTCTCTCTATCATCTACCTACCTATCTATTCATCTATCGGTATATCTGTTTGAATTCTCCTTGAACCAGTTATAAAATCTTTCTGCTTCCTTCACTGGTTAAGTAAATAAAACCTTTGATATAAGTTCTTCTTACATTGGTATGAGAATCATGATTTTATCTTTAAAAATATGTATCTTTTAGGGGCCGGTTCCGTGGCTGAGTGATTAAGTTCGTGCGCTCCACTGCAGTGGCCCAGGGTTCGGATCCTGGGTGCGGACATGGCACCGCTCATCAGGCAACATTGAGACGGTGTCCCACATCCCACAACTAGAAGGACTGGCAACTAAGATATACAACTGTGTACAGGGGGGTTTGGGGAGATAAAGCAGGGAAAAAAAAAAAAAAAAGATTGGCAGCAGTTGTTAGCCCAGGTGCCAATCTTTAAAAAAAAAAAATGTATCTTTTAACATGCAGAGCGTTAGGTTAGTTAACTTGGAGACTGTCCGTTTCCCCTGGCGTATGAACCACATTAGTACCGTTTATTGGGCGTTCACCACGTGTCAAGCACTGTGCTATTCGCTTTCATTCATCATTTCATTTAATTCTTAGAACAGCCCTCTGGTAAAAGGGAATAAGAAAATGAAGTACAGTAAATCCCATTTCTCAGTTTTCTTCATTTGTTTTTGAAAGCTGTGACCTTACGTTCTTCTTTCCTTATGGGTGTTTCTTTGGGACTACTTTGATATCAGAGGACTCATCTTTTATTCCCAAGATTTTTAGAACAACTTATAAAAACTGATTTGAGAAGAGTAATTTATTGTTCATATATTTAATCTTTAAAGAGGAAGTGTTCTGCGTTGGTGAGAAGCTGTTTAGTCATCCTCTTCATTGTGCCCTGGAGCAGGGTCTCAAGTGCCTGTCAGCTTATCCTGAAACAAAAGAGGAGACTCCCACCTGCTTGAGCAGAGTGGGAAAATGACACCTGAAGAGTCGATGACAAGGAGAAGCGCGGGAACCATGCAGCAGCTCCTGAGCTCTAAGAGCAACGAAGTCCATTCAGGAAGCTGCCGTCAAAGAAGCTTCAGACATTTTTGGCCTGTCTCCCTGCTTAAGATTTAAGTTTCTAGGTAGCTATTATTAAAAGAGGCTGGTGGGGATGCAGGGCAGGAAAAGCAGCCGCTGCTCACGAGCTGTGCAGGAATACCACGGAGGTGCCACATGTGCAGGAAGACGGGGAAAATGCAGAAGGCTCTGGAGCTGAAAAGCAGTGACCGAGGGCCTGACTCAGTGGGATGAATCTAGAAAGGCTTCAAGGCGAGGCAAGTAGAATTGCTGAGTAGAAGCGAGATGTAGCTTGGAAAAGTGCCTGGATGATGTCAGCACTTATACAAGTAACATTGATAGGATCCATGAATGAAAGAGCGTGCAAAGGACTGTTCCGTTCAACACACAGTTGCTGAACGCTGGGTTTGGAGAACACAGCAAGTTCCATACAGGAGGAGGAAAACTTGACCAGCAGCTGGAAGGTCCCGAGAACGGAACCCGCGGCGGCGGTTAAGACAGTGCTGCCTGCTGGTGGAAAGTCTCAGGTTCCATCCTTACCAGAAAGAAGATGGTAACTGTCTCCAGTGGTCCCTGAATGTTATTTCTGCAGAAATGAAACCAACTGACTGGTGATGTTTCTGAATTCCTGTGAGAGGGTCAGAAGGCCTGAAGAGTTGAGTGCGGTGTGGACGGCAGGGGCTGCCCACTGCCAGGGCTGCCCCCAGCAAGGCTGTGCTTTGGGTAAAGGGCGTCTTTGTCCTCAGGCCAGTCTTTGAGTTCTTTGTCTTTCTTTCACTTTGGGACCACCACTTTCTCGCCCTCTCAGACAACCAGGACCCTTATGCCCTCTTCCTTCTGTCCCGATAAAACCTGAGCTTGCACGGAAAGTACAAATGGCAAATGATCTGATGCCATCTTACATCTCTATAGAATCTTGTATTCACCACGCTTTCATTGAATACGAAGCCGTTTTGATCAGATGAGCCAAAAAAAGGTTACCTTCTCTAAATGGTAGAATTTTAGACGTGCTGTTGCATCCTAGCCTCTCAGAAATTATCCCACAGAGGCAGGAGCTCCTTGTTTATTAGTGAGGCAGCCTCTGCTTCTGTGTGGGGACAGCATTGTCTGGGAACAAGGACACACTAAGGACAAGAAGAATCAGCCAGCTCACGCAAGCAACTTATGATTACGTGAACAGTCCTCTCTGATGTTGGCAGGTGCTGGAAACTGTTGCCATGGCACAAAGCATCCAAAACAAAGAGGTGTTGGCTTGGTGCCACAGAGAAGAAATCCCTTTCTTTCTGCTTTCATGCTGGGATCCTCAGGGAGAAGACGATTTAACTAGAATTCAAAATGCACCATAACTAGGCCAGAGCTAACCAGGTGAAATGCACATGCCCTGCATTTCAGAACTGCCGAGGGTCTCCCCACCTCCAGGGAATCTGGAACAAAATCACCTGACTAACCCTCCACCACGTTCTGTGGTGTTATTGATGATGTCGTCTTTTCAACTTTGGAGTTAGGACTAGGTTTTTGGAAGACTCCACAATGTCTTACAAGCTAAACATTCAATACGTGGACAACTTTGGAAAATGCGCATAACCGAAAATGAGGACATCGTTGCCACTTATAATCTCACTGTTTAGTGATAAGTGCTATTCAGTTTAGTGTTGATCTTATGTGTTTTTTATGTGTTGATCTTATGTGTTTTTTAAAAACAAAAATGGGATTATACTGTTTATACTCTTTAATAATGGACTTTTTCCTGGAATATAGAGTGAACATCTCTTCTTATCATTACTTACTCATCTACAACAGGGGTCGGCAAGCCATGGCCCACAGGCTAAATCTGACCTGCAGCCTGATTTTGTAAAAAGTTTTATTGGAATACACTCGTTCATTTACATTTTATCTGTGGCTGCTCTGATGCTATGCTGGCAGAGTTGAGTGGTAACAAAAGAGACCACACGGCCCTCAAAATCTAAAATATTCACTATCTGGCTCCTTGGTGTTTTTGTTTTCCTTTTTAAAGATTGGCACCTGAGCTAACATCTGGTGCCAATCTTTTTTTTTCTTCCTCTTCTTCTCCCCAAAGCCCCCAGAACATAGCTGTATATTCTAGTTGTAGGTCATTCTGGCTCTGCTATGTGGGACGCTGCTTCAGTGTGGCCTGATCAGTGGTGCCATGTCCATGCCCAGGATCCGAACAGGTGAAACCCTGGGCCGCTGAAGTGGGGTGTGCCAACTTAACCACTCGGCCACGGGGCCGGCCCCAATCTCTGGCTCTTTGTGGAAAATGTCTGATAATCCTTGACCTACAACATAATTCATAATAAATACTGCTATTCATTGACCATTTCCTGTGTGCTGGGTATAGAGGAATGGCCTCGGAGTCCGTCTCCTGGGTGTGAGTCCTGGCTCTGCCGTTTGCTGCCTCTGGGATGGTGGGTAAGTAAATCTCTGAGGCCTTACTTTCCTTCCTTGTAAAATGGGGATAATCGTGTTGCCTCACAGCGTGGTTGTGAAGCTCCGTGCCTGGCACAGAGAGGTCAGTGAGTGTTGGCTGTTGTTATTCTCATTGTTACTTTAGTATCGTTTGCATCAGAGCATTCCCGCAGGGACTTTTGTCCTCCCGTGAGAAGCACGAGGCCGACAGAGGTTAATCACCTGCTGGAAGGCCGTCCAGGCAGCGGCTGCAGGGTTGTCATTCTCTCCTGCCTTTCACTTGTTCCATCAGCGAATCGAATGAGCCAGGTGACCTAGGGACTCAGTGGTGAACACGCGGAGTCCTTGCCCCAGAGCGGCTCCTCTTCTAGTCAAAGGAAGAAGACAATAAAGATATAAGCAAATAAGTAAAGTGATTTCAGATAGTCATTAATTGTGAAGAGAATAAAACCAGATAATGGTGCAGAGACTGACGAAGGAAGGGAGGGTAGTTACTTAAGCTAAGGCAACCAGGAAAGGCTTCTGAGGGGCTGACACTCGAGCTGAGACCTGAATAATGACTGGGAGCAAGTATTCCATCAGAAGAGCGTCATCCATCAGAAGAGCATTCCAGCAAGGAGCACTTGTGCAAAGGCCCTGTGCTCAGAGTGGTCAGGGGTGAGGTGGAGGGGGTGGGGGTAGCAAAGCGAGGAGGGGACAGTTCTGAGTGACAGTGGGGAGGGTGGTCAGAGATGACATCAGGGTCTGGATTTTTATTCTCAGTGTGATAGGAGACCAGTGAGAGCTTTAAGCAAGAGAAAAAGTGGGACTTGTAAATGGATGGAATGTGGGGTGAGGAAGGCAGAGGGGTTGAGATGATGCCAAGGTGTTGACGTCAATAACTGGTGGAGGTTGGGACAATGTCCTCAGATACGGAAGACTGGGGGGTAGTGCAAGTATGTGTGTGTGTGTCTGCGCACATACGTGTGAAATCGAGAATTCATTTGGGACACTTAAATTTTAGATACCTGTTAGATGACAGAGAGAAAATGATGAGGGGGCAATTGGATGGTTGAATCTGGTACCCAAGAAGGGGACCTGGGCTGTGTATATCAATGGGAGTCATCTGCATATGGTTGGTGTTTAAAGCCCTGAGAGGAGATGAGGTCCCAAGAAGGGAGATCGACAAGAGGGACCCACGGTGACATCTAGGGATCCAAGTGAGAGCAACTAGCGAAGGAATGCTAAGTGAGGTGGGAGGAAAGCCAGGAGAGTGTGGTGTTAAGCTAGGAAAGAATAGTGATTCAAAGAGAGTGTAGTCAAATGTTTTCAGTGTTTCTGAAATCCCAGATAATTGAGCATGGAATTTGGGAAAGAAGGCTGTGGATGACCCTGACAAGTGGTTTCCATGAACTGGGAGAAGAAAGCTCAGTCCGTGGTAGGAGAGAGAGGAAGGCGAGAGGCTGATGCCTGTAATGCTTTTGAGAAGCTCCCTTGTGCCAGGAGCAGAGAAATTGGACAATAGCTGGAGGGGGTGTGGAGGCAAGAGTTTTTATTTGACAATTTTGTTCTTAAGATGGGAGATACTAAAGCATGGTTTGCTGGTGGGAATGATTCAATGTGGATGCAGAAGCGGAGGGGGCGTAACTGTGGGAGGGGAGCCTCGAGAGTGTGGGTGAGGATGGGTCTGGAGCAGCTGGAGAGAGCGTGCCCTCAGGCAGCAGGAGCGCTGGCTGACTGGCAGCAGGAGCGCTGGCTGACTGGCAGCAGGAGCAGAGGTGGAGGGGTGAGCTAGATTTCAGGTGGGAGCCTGCTAGGTTCCTGCTGCTTTACCTGTGAAGTTTGAGGTGCGCTAAGAGGGAGCTTGGAGGGAGTGTGGGGGGACTGTTCAAGGGCTTTAGGAGGGAGAGTAAATTATGAAGTTATCTTCTTAGAGGGCATATTAGTTTCACGGGGCTGACATAATAAATTACCACCAACTGAGTGGCTTAAAACAGCAGAAATGTATTCTCTCTCAGTTCTGGAGGCCAGAAGTCCAGAATCAGGGAGTTGGCACGGCTGCCCTAACGCAAGGCTGTGGGGGAGGGTCGTTGCACGTCGCTCTCCTGGCTTGTGGGGGTGCTGCATCCTTGCTGCTCCTTGACTGTGGACTGATCACTCAGATCTCTGCCGCCGCCCTCTCATCACCTTGTTCTCTTCTCCTCTTCGCATAAGGACACTCGTCATTTTGCTTAGGGCCACCTGATCCAGGATGGTCTCGTCTTGAGATCCTTAACTTATTATATCTGCTAAGACCCTTTTTCCAAGCAAGTTCACATTTACAGGTTCTGGGTGGTCAGACCATTTGGGGGACTATTTTTCAATTCACTACAGAGAGAAAAAAAGCTAATCTGCTGGGAAATAAACAGTAGGATTACTCGTCAGTGCCACGTCCATTGGAGATTGTGGTGAGGTACTTTAGTGAGGTCATTACATTTGTACGATCTTCTCAGCAGCATTCAGCTACTATTCAGGTGCAGGCCTGGAGTGGGTGAAGAACTGGGTTTCACTAAAGGTGAGATTTACCCGAGTTCCACAGACGGAGAGAAGGGAGGAGAGTCACCAGTCTCTGCAGGTGGGTGGTTAGAGTGATGGACCCTGGCATCGAACTGGGTGAGAAGGGAGGTGAGAGTGGAAGGGGGGTGAGGAGGGGTGGAAAAGTGGGAATAAGGCGTGAACGGGGTCCCCATGGGTGAAGGTAGTAGAGTAGGCGTGCCAGTGTCAGTGAGCGGGAAGGCTCAGCTAGTCAGAGAGCACAGGACTTGAAACTGAGGTTTCAGAGGATGGTGCAGTGCCTGGGGACGCCCAGGTCAGGAGGGGTCATGAGAGGAGGTGGCTGAGGTGAAGTATGTGAGAACTGGGGCTGGGTGTTATTGGTGGATGTTGAAGCTACCAGCAGTGATGCAAGAGCCGTGTTGGAGAGGGGAAGGCAGGGAACGAGATGCTGGTTCAAATGACAAAGGAAAAGTGACTGAGAGTTTGGTAGACGCCACTGCCAGGAGATGGCCTAGCCATGTGGCATGTGCTTCATATGAACTGGAGCTTGTGAAGAAGGGATCTGGAAATAGCAACAAAGAGCAAGGAGAAGACCTCTGCCATTGTCAGGCCCCAGAGCACGTGAGAGAACCTCTTTGAGATGTTCCATAATTTACCCATCTCTTCCTGTTGGACATTGAGGCTTGTTCTAGATTTTTACCTGTTATACATGTACTGCGATAAATTTTTCCCCCCAAATCCTTAGTCATTTATTTTCTATGAATCTCCCCAAAATAGAATTGTTGGCACACAGTATTTTTAAAATTTAGGGCTTTGTAAGCATTGCCAAATTATTTGCTGGGAAGTTTAAAAAATATCAATCTGCAGACTGTCATTATCTGCCTGAGACTAATGTGCATTTTTTGACTTAAAAAAGTTACTCTGGGGGGCTGGCCCCATGGCCTAGTGCTTAAGTTGGTGTGCTCTGCTTCAGTGGCCTGGGCTTGCAGGTTCAGATGCTGGGCGTGGGCCTACACCACTCATCAGTCATGCTGTGGTGGTGACCTACATATAAAATAGAGGAAGATTAGTACAGATGTTAGCTCAGGGCTAATCTTCCTCAGCAAAAAAAAAAAAAAAAAAAAAAAAAGTTACTCTGTGCTCAGAGTCCTTAACTTGGGCTAAGGTTCACGGGGCACTTGAACTCTCTGAAATTGGGAAATAGGTACTTGTGTAGGCTCATACTCGTAGGGAAAGGCTCCATAGTTTTCAACAGATGCTCAGTGAGGTCTCTGCCGCAGAGGAGGTTAGGAAGCTCTGCTCTGGTCCCAGGCTGTTGGCTGCTTCTCTGACTTGCCCTCCTGGAGCAGCCCACGTGGAGGAAGATGTGCTCTGAATCAGGTAGGAGATTCTGGACCAGGGCACAGTGCAACAATCAAAGAGTCTAGAAACTTGTAGATTCTACTCAAAATGTTGTTGAGGGATGGGTAAGGGAGATTTGATAGCATGATTGTGTAGTGATGAGAAAGTTACTGTTTCGTCTGTATATTCTGAGTTGTAACAGTATCAGAAAACACCAGAATGACACTGTAAGCAGAAAGGGAGTGAATTGTTAAACGTCTGCTCTGTTTCATTGGTGGGTATAGAAAACTGGGTGACTTCTCCCAGCACTTGACCTTATGGGCAAGAGGTGATTCTTTCCTCTGCCCAGGGCTTCCTTCTCCCCCGTGGCTGTGCCAGGGCCTTGAAGAGGTGCTTCCCGGGCTGCACTCGGCTAGGAGGGAGCCCCTGGCAGTAGATGCACATTTGCTGGTTATTTATGCCCAGCCCGCTTCTGAGAAGATTCTGGGAATAGTTTATGTTAAAGGATACCTCAAAAATTGGTGTAAAAAAGTCCATCTGAGGGAAAGGGGAGGGTGAGGGAGCCTCCTTGGGGGTCAGTGGTTCCACAGGGAGATTCCACCTCTCCCCTCGACTCTGCCCTCCTTCCAAACATTCTCCATCTTTCTCTTCCTGTTTGTCACCAAACCCTGAAAAATACCCAGTCTCCTTCACATCGCATTCACGCTCCCACCCAGTCTCATCTGGCTTCTCCTCTGATTTACTCTTCTGAAGTTTCTCCTTATTGTTGGATCGCATTAAAAATCTCCAGCCCGCATCCTGCTCGCCTTCTCTCCAGGACTGGTCACCACACCACGTTCGCTCGGGGAAACTCTCTCCTGTCCGCCTCCGGGGCGTCTGTGTCTCTGGTTCTCATCAGCCTCTCTGTTCCCCTCAGGCTGGCGGTGGTTCACCCTCCTTCTTGTCTGCCGAGTCCTGTTTCGGAAACTGTTTTATTTGAGCACCAAGAGCTCACCCTGAACGGGTATTCCCCTGGATCAGCATATCCCAAATTCTGTTGCCAAGCACTAGACCCATATTTACAGCTGTTTGGTGTACAGACGTGTGTGCCTGGTGTCCCTCAGTTTCCGCACATCAATACGTTCAAAGTGGAACTCGTCGTCCTTGCTTTGGCCGACTTCAGCCAGCTGCCTCCCGTGTTGCCCTCCCTTCACTCCCCAGCAGACCTCCGAAACTGCAGACTGGAGTCAGCCTCGACCCCTCCTACACTCCATGGCTGATCGTTTACCAAACTCTGTTACTTCAACCTCAGGAATGTCTTTCAGCTGCAACCTGCCCTCTGTCTGCACATTCGTCCTAACTTCTCTCCCTGGGCTGACGCCCTTCCACTTTGCTTGTGGCTCACGTGAATGCCCTTGCTTGAACATTCCTGTTGCTTCTCCATTGCCTGAGCTGAGCACCGTGGTTAGTGTAACACTGTAACACTGCAGGCACCCTCACCTCCGGGGACTCCCCCATCCTTACGTCTGTTAGGGCTGTTTGCTCCAAGTGGTGAGAGCATGTCCAGGGCTGGAGCTCTAGTCTTGACTCCATCCTTTGCTAGCGGTGTGATCTTGGTCAAGTTATTTAATCTCTCAGTGCCTCAGGTGTGCGTCTGTAAAACTGGGCTCTCAGTGCCGTCTGACGGGACTCTCATGAGGGGTAAATGGTTCAAGATGCACTAGGCTCAGGACAGCTCCTGGGCCACCGCGTGTTTGTTACTACTGTTATCATCATCAGCATTGTTCTTATTGTCATCTATACCCAGCTCCGCTGAGCTCCTCATGCTTCTTGAAGCCACCTGCCCTTTCGTAACACTGGGTCCTTGTGCCTTCTGCCCGGAATGCGCTTTCCTCCTCCTTCATCCAGCAAATGTCCCGGCAGAGTTAGAAGTGAGTGCTCATGCTTCTCCAGCGCCTCATCCAATTTTGGGCGTGCACCCCTCACTCAGAAGTTGCTTTACGTGCTCACCTGTCTATCCCCAGTGAAGACATGAGCATCTCTGGGCGAGGACCTGCCTTTGTCTCTGTCATCTTTGCAGGCTTGGTGTCTTCCGTGTGGCAGTGACTCAAAAAAAGTTTGTTAAACATGCATAAATGAACGAGATTCTTTTTTTTCTTTTTAGGGTGACAGTAAGTGAATTCAGTTTGTTAACCATGAACTTCAAATAATACCAAAGTGTAGAATAAAGAGGAAAAAAATTTCTTAAATTCCCACCTGCCTTCTCCAGCTTCTCCCTGCCCCTCTGTGTGTGCTCTAATCTCAGGACACACTGGGCCTCTCCTGGATTCCAAACCCAACCCATTGGAACACTCACACTTCCTCCCGGCCTGCTTGCATTGGCTGCTTTTCCAAGACTCCCCCGATCTCTAGCGGATCGGAGCCCCATCGCTGTCTCCTGCGCTCTTCCTGGGATTTAGCTTGATCTGTCTTATTTTATAATTACCTTCCCTCCTCCTGGATGGTACAATTATGAACTCACTGCAAAGAGAAACTGTTTAGCTCGTTCTATGTGTTCCTTTAAGGATGAGCATATTATCTTGGGTAGTATAGCCTCAATAAGCAGTTTTAAAAAAATCGAACGAGATTCTTGACCAAAACTTCTGGTGGAGGAGCAGGCGCCTTTGCTGCCTTTATGCAGTTGTCCGGCTTGAGCTCCTTCTCGTGCAGATACTTCTTTTTTCTTTATTTCGTATTTTTCCTTTTTAGTGAGGAAGATTAGCCTTGAGCTAACATCTGCCAATCCTCCTCTTTTTGCTGAGGAAGACTGGCCCTGAGCTGACGTCTGTGCCCATCTTCCTCTACTTTATACGTGGGACGCCTACCACAGCATATGGCTTGCCAAGCGGTGCTTAGGTCCACACCCGGGATCCCAACTGGTGAACCCTGGGCCGCTGAAGTGGTGTGTGCAAACTTAACCGCTGTGCCACCAGGCCGGCCCCTTTTCTTACAGATATTTTACTGTCAGGATCCTTCTGGGGTCACAACTCTGGATCAGCGTTTCTGTGTGGGTTACTCTTGGGTCTGTGACCCACAGTAGTGATCGTCCCCCATGTGGAAACTCTCTTTCCCCTGAAAGGAGCTCTGTGTTGGCAGAAGTGGATGGAGGTGGCGTGGTGCTCAGTAGGAAATGGCAGAGATGCCACCTGGGGATGGAGAGAACTCAAAACACAGTCCCGAGGGGAGAGGTTCAGGCTGCCACTCAAACTGGGTCGTGAGCTGAGAATCAGAGTCAATACTTAGCAGTCACCAGGAGACAAGAGGAGTCAAACAGAGGAGTGGAAGCTGCAGTGCTGAGCAAAACGAAAGGCCCAGGCCCCAGGAAACAGGGCAGCGGACCTGGGGTTGCGGGAACGATCTTGGGGACTGTCTGATGCGGCGCCTCTCTCACCCAAGGCTGCATTTCGTGGCCACCCGGGTCAGCTCTGGACACTGGGCACCAGTGCAAGTCACACACCTTTATCCTGGGCTCCTGACTGCAGCCTGCCCATGTGCTGATGGGCGACACCGTAGTCCCACAGGCCGTGTCCAGATTGCCCTGGATTCAAATCCCGCCTCTACCACGGACTGAAGATGCTGCCTCAACAAGCGACGGGGCCTCTGAGTCTGCGTCCTCATCTGTCAGGTGGGGCAACATCTGCTTCACAGGAGAGGAAACGGGAACTGCTTTGTGTAACGTGTGACATCGAGTTACTGTGCAGTGAAAGTGTTACCAGTATTCTGTAATTGAGCAAAATGTTTATTCTTTTAAAGAAGTTCCCTGAAGCAGCCTGTGATCATAAGAAAACCGTTACCATCAAATGGACACTTGACTCTATGTTAGACATCGTCCTCAGACGTTTAGCTGTATTAATCCTTAATTTGCACAACAAAATGAACAGGCGGATAATGCTGTCAACATTTTCGAGACGAGGAAGCCTGTGGTCAGAGAAGGTGTGTACCTTGCCCGAGGTAACACAGCTGTTCTGCATCTGAGCTTGGAGTTGGACGGACGTGTGTCTTCCTCTGAGGGCCTCTGCGCCTCTCCGCTGTGCAGTGTCCTCTAAACAGGTCACGAGGCAGCATCAGTAGGGCTAGCTGCGAAACTTAGGGCTCCTGTTCAAATAACCAGGGCTTTTTGGCCTGTGACGATTTGCATGTAATTCAGTTCCGTAGATGAAATTATTCTAGCCTGCGATCAGTTGGTAGGTTAGTGCCATCTGGCATTTTTGGAAAAGCCCGGCTCTGGCACCATTGTTAGTGGTGAGAAGGCAGAGTTCACGTTCATGGAACAGTCAGCTCCAGAACGCAGAAGATGAAGCTGCTACGGAGAGCGCACAGATATGAGAACACCAGCACAGCCTGTGGGGCTGCTCGGTGCAGACGAAATCCGTGGAGAGATTTACACAGCTGGGTTTGCTCAGCACTATGGTAGAAAATATTAACTCTCAGTCTTCTTCTTTTTGGTAACCAGACTCAGAACAAGAAGTCCTGCAAGGTGGTACCCCGATATCTGATACCCTGGTGTCAGCAATGTAAGGAGCAATTGTCACGTGTAGCACTGGGAAGTCACGTGTTCTAAGGAGACCATTGTATGATTGGTAGTTGGAAATAGTGTCACTCCCTTAGGGTTAGAGTGACCGGTACCCTTAACTATTAGGAGCTGAGAACTGTGCTTCCTAGGAATCTGTGGTGTGTTGTTGATGGCCTGGGCCTCAGTTCAGGCAGACCTGGGTTCGAATCCTGGTTCCTCTGCTTCTGAGTTGTATGACGTTGGGCCAATTACTGAACATCTTGAAGTTTCAGTTTTCTCCTTCTATAAAATGGGGATAATGATGCCAACCTCTTAGGATTGTGAGGTTTAGTGATAAAAGGTTGAAATAATGAAATACATGATGGCTGTTGATTTTCATTGTAGCATTTGCAAGCGGGAAGGGACCAAATGGCTTGCTTTATTTATTCTGAAATAACAATGCCTACAAAAAATATATTTCCATACATTTCTTTGTCAAACACTCCTGTCTCAGGGAGTTATTGTAACTTTTACATGTTCACATTAATTCCAGAGTCTTTATCATCATGAAATCTATTTATAGCCCTTCATTGCCAGGCAACAAAGGACAAAGTACTGAGTGTTTCCTTTTACTGTGAAAGGTTCAGCTCTTCCTTCTTGGTCTTGAGATCAACATTTTTCGGGAAAGACAAGGCAGAGAAACTTAATCCCTCATTCCAAGGTTGAGTGGGCGTTCCTTGTTTGGGGTGGAATCCAAGCAGGAAGGGACACGTTGTCCTGTCCTCAAATAGTCTCAAGTGTTCTGTGCCGACTCCACAGTGAGTCTGTCAGGAGTTCGGGAGCTGGGAGACGGCGGGTCCAGGGTGAGGAGAGGACTTCCTTCTCGCTCTGCGTGCTGTGCGATGCACTCGCTGCCGGAGAACTCGCTCTCGGTGTGTCAGCCGTCCTTCAGAAAAGGCGGGGGGTGTAAAATACAGACGCAAAGGTCCTCTGCTGATCGTGGTGACCGTTGACCTCAGACAGGCCGCTCGGTCCTGCCCTGGCTTTGAGGCACAGAATTAGAGTAAATTCTCTGCTTCCTTGAAAAGTATCAAAGCTTTTCATACTTCTGTTGTTTCTGTCTATGGATCATCAGGAAGTAAAGGTTGGATATCCAAAAACAAAAAATCAGAAGAGTATATTACTGTTTAACATCCTGCTAAGTACCCCGGTGCAACTTGTGTTTTTAAAAGCTCGTGGAAGCACGTGTAGAAACGCTTCTGTCGTCTGCACAGCTGTGCTGTGTGTGCTGAAAGCGCGAAGGCGGATTAGAGCATCTGATGGGAGTCCACCCCCTCGTCCACGTGCGTGCTGCGTGTGCACTGGGGTCAGTGGGGTCTGGACTCTGCAGATGCAGAGTAGAGACGGTGATCCTGTGTCCTCGGCCCTGTTGGGTTAGCAGACTTGGTGCTTTGGATCAAATCTATTCAGTTACGTAAGATGTTTTATATGCAGGAAGAGGCAGAAAGGACAGCGACAAACTATTTCTTACACGTTCCACGAGGTAACAGCCAGTCAGGGCCCTTCGGCTGAGACTAAATGTCCTTTGGGACGATTTTTGTGCCTGAAGAGAAAAGAGTGAGATCTAGCCGTCAGCACAGCCAGGCAGATTCCAGTCACCGGCAGAGGCGCTCTGAAATCCAGTCTCCACTCGTCTCAGCAAGTGTGGGGCCTCCAGGGCGTTTGGAGAATTCCCTTTCCTCTGCGCCTGTGTGGGGAGGAGACAGGACGGAGGCTGCCCCCGTCCTGGAGAAGCAGGCTGCACGCGAGGCCGACCCTTGCAGGGGTCAGGGAGGCGGGGCTGGACCGCGCTCAGGACTTGGCCGCCGTTCGCTGCTGCTTGTGGAAACGCTGGAAACAACGAGAATCCACACACAGCCACCAAGTTTCACCTTCCCTCGTTTGACCAGTCCCTTCCTAACCCATCTTCAAAGTTTCCTTCTCCTCTGCAATTTTTCCTGTCTTGTTTATAGCCTGTGACATTTTATAAACTTCCGTTTCCATCAAGTCTTTGGTCCCTCACGCGACGCTGAGGGGAAGGCATTTGGCAGATGAGATAAATGGAGTCTAAAAGCAGTGACGGATGTTTCTGACATCCCATCAGGGAGTGTGGGGCTGGCTGCGAAGGCTTGGCCTTCTCATTCCAAGTCCTGCCTCCTCCCAGCCAGTGCCACTCTGCCTCCCCAAGGAGGGGCGAAGACGCGGACTGGCCTCCGTGCTCCCTGGCTGGGGGTCGAGTCCTCTCGCAGGCGCTCGGTCTTTGGAAAATCTCCTTCCGTGCTCCACTCCCTCGCTTCGCCCTCCGCCCTCCAGAGCAGAGCCAGCGAGTCTGCTGTCCTCAGGCTTCGCCTCAGCCCCTGCTCTGGGGACACTGGGCCGCCTGACACCGGCTCATGGTCCTGAGCGTGCGTTGGGGTGGGGGAGGGGCAGGGGAGGACTAGGAAGGGGGGACGTTTACTGTGTGCAAGCACTCACCGTGTTGGAAACGTCCACGGACGCTTGTTGAAGCCTGGGTAGGGTGGCCGTATTCACGGGAGGGGCTGTCACAGCCGGTGTAGTGACAGATGTGAGAGGATTGTACTGTGGGGGAGAGAGACTTGGGGCGACTCCCAACACAGCGAGGCAAGTGGGTGTTTGTGGCCAAGCAGCAGGGTGGGGCGATCCTGGCTGAACCAACCCAGAGGGTTCTTGCTGAAGCTCCGGGCCCACCAGATGTGAGCAGGGCAAAGGACAAGGAGCCTGAGCAGGTGTGGAGGGTGAGCAGGTACAGAGGATGGGGGTTCTGGCTAAACTGGTTTTCAGGCTCTTTCCTAAAATCGGCAGTTCGTGGAGGAGCGTGGAAGTGGGCCTCCAGGGGGTTGGGGAGGCTGAGTGGAGTCTGGCAAGGAGAGAGCCTGGAGGAGCAGGACCGTGGGCCCCAGGTTAGTCTGCCCGCAGTGCTTGGAGGTGGGAAGCCCATCTCTTTCTCCTCGAGGGAGTGTGCCAGACAGTTCAGCGGAGCCGGAGGCCACCCGGCTCTGCCTGACCCACCCTTTCCCGGATCTCAGGCTTTTCTCCTCCGGGTTGCATGCCTCCCTCCTTCTGAAACGCCTTGCCTCCTTGTTCACCAGGCCACTGCTGCTCCCCCTTGAGGCCTTGGCGTGGGCGTCAGTCCCTCAGGGCTCCCGTGCACTCTGTCTGTCTCCTGTGGGCCACTGGGAGGAACGAAGCATGTGTCACTCGATGGCCAGGGGCTGGCCCATTGCAGGTGCTCAACCATACTTGTCGAATCAATAAATAAGGAACTCCGGGTCTGTCTCTTTCCAGGATTCCGAGTCTTCTGGATTTCCCTCCTTTAGTTCTCGCATCTGAGAGACCTGTGTCTTTGTCCTGCACCTGGCTGGAAGCTCAGCCCTCACCGCTGCTCTGCTGGCTGTCCCCTCCCCCTCTGCCTGGCTTGGCAGGACGGGAAGGCAGGACAGGCCCCTTGATAGCCGCAGGGTGGGCAGCTTCCTTGTCAGGTTTTCCTGAATTTGTGCTGTTCAGGGTCCAACCCCTGGGGACATTGATTTAGAAGTCAATGCTGTGCATTCCAGGTGAGCCAGACCACCTGTGGAGCCTGTGGGTGGGTGTCCCCCTTTAGCTGTCCTTCCTTTGGGGTGGCCTTCCTCTTCATCCTCCTCCTCCTCCTCTTTGGCCCTTGGCAAAATTGGACTTTCTGGGAGACCAAACCAGAGCGATAAGTCTTCAAGATCTTGGATGTAAAATCAACGAGATTCCTTGGGGTGTCCCTATACCATTTAAACATTTTTGTCAGCTTCTGTTTCCCAAATTTATCATCTATGGTTGAAAATTAATATTGGTTAACATGTGGCTTATTGTGTTTTCTTTCTCTTCTGATGTTTTATTTTTCCTGTATTTATTAGCATTAGTATATGTAATTGAAGAGAAAATGGACAAAGCACAAAAGCTAAATGCTCATGTTGCAGGGCCGGGAGGAGGCTCAGCTGTGAGTTTCCAAAACTCTTGGAAAAATGGATGCCCAGACTCCCAGAGGGCCCAGAAGATCTTACTTAATATACATTTCAAATTGTTAATTTAAAAGGAGAAGGAGTGTGAACTTGCTAATCAGCCAGTGAAGACGCTGAAATACTTTCGTGAAGATTGAGGTTATGTGATTCAATAGACAGACAGTTTCGCCTCCTGCTGTAAATCCCCGGCGAGCTTTCATTCACCGAGAAGCTGTGCACATGTCACAGGGGCAGCTCTCCAGAGGTACTGAGCCAATCAGCAATCATTTATTCCCACCGAGTGGACCTGAGTTTGTGAAAAAGCAACATAGGACACGTTCATATGAAATTATAATAACGTTAAGGCCAAAGATCTTAGATCCACAACATATTCAAGTGATACATGGCAGACACCATCAGTTGCCTGCTCGACGGTGGTGCACCCCCCTTCTTTCCTGCTAACGATGCTGGATGAGTTCAGAGGTGGGGAGAGTCCTTGATCCCCGGCAGGGTCAGCTCCAACGTGATTGATTTAAACCAGTTATTATAATCTCAATTTCCTCCTCTCTTCCCTTCATAATTCAGTGGCTGTAACTCTTCTTTACAACCTCTTCTAACGTCCTTTTTTATTAAGGTCAAATTCCTATATTTTCTGAGGCACTTAGCAATATTAGTAATAACTTGATGTCTCCCCTAAATTTTTATTAAGAATGTTATTGTTTTTCTTATTCTTTAAGTGGTTTCCTCCAGCCCTACTCTCCTTCGTTATTTTGCACGATTCTGCGGACAGCGAGGCTGTCCAGGAGCACGTACATTATGTGACGGTAGAGGACACCTGAGCCCTGCGATGACAGCTGTGTTATCGCAACTGGAGCGAGTTACCGAAGCCCACTGAGGCCGCTGGCTCTTCTGAGAAGGGGGATGAGAATAGTTCTTATCTGATAAAGAGAAGTACTGTGAGGATTGAAGTTCTTAGCCCGGTGCTTTCAAAGTGCTCAGCCGGTGTGCTAAGCCCTGTTACTCTTCTCCACTGACCGGCTCTCCTGACTCGGCCTGTGGTTCTCCCGCTCTGTTGGATCTCCTCTGGACACCCTACTGTTTGTCAACATGCCTCTTAAGGCGTGAGCCACGTCCACCAAGACCGGACCCGTGCACAGAAGAGCAGGGCCCTCACCCCTGGTCCTGTACTCAGCGATGTTGTGCTCAGAAGCCTGCGTCCCCAGCACTTCCTCGTGAGGATGCCACAAACAGCCCTGCGTCTTTATCACCATTCACCACGAGCCCAGTTTCCCCTTCCCATATTGACATCATTTAAAGTCAGTGTAAAGCTGATGCTTCAGCTGCTGGATTTCGTCTGTCAGGGTCAGCCGCTAATCCAGTCGGCGAGATCAGACGGGCTCTCACTCTATATTGTGGTTGCCCGCCTCCCTCAGGCCGTCCACCTGCTTGGCCAGTGTGCCTTCTCTGTTCTTACCCAAATTACCGATAACGGATTGGGAAGGACGAGGGTAGTCATCTTAGCTGGATTTTCGCATTTTCTCCAGGTCAGCCTGGGTGCACTTGTCCTCCCAGGTGTGAGTTCGCCTGATTCCCATGTAGTTCTCGACCTTTCTCCATCTTAGCTGCAAAGACAGCCGTCCTTGACTGCCGCCCTCAGATGGGATCGGAAGCCCCCGCGTGTCTCCTTGGGTCTGACTGGCCAGGCCCTGTGAGTACGGCCTTGTTACCGTCTGGGCTCCTTCCCTGAGGGTGAGGTTGAGTGTTGCTCACCGTGGTGTCCCCAGGCTTGCACGCAGGACCTCATTAAATGTTTATTGAATGCTGAGTGAATGAATTGACGATTTTGTCACGTGTCCAGTTGAAGTCAAGGCACACGTTTCCCGTAGAGTCTGCTACTCTGCAGTCAGGCAGCCGAAGAGGAGAGGCCGTGGGGCCAGCGCACGGCTAGTTCTTGGTGGCACGTGCGGGCCCCTGGATGTCTGCTGCTCTGCTCAGAGGCCGGCAGCCAAGTTCTTCAGCAATCCTTTCCAGAATTTTGCATCTGTAGCAGTTATAGAAAACCCACGTAGGCTGTTGCACAATGAGCTTGAACTATTTACTCAAATTGAATGAAGGTTAATTTTCCCCTTATCTTTGGATTATCAGGCACATACACTTCAGATGACTCATATCACGATAAAGTCCAGAGAGAGTCCTTTAACTTGGTCATGATTTCCAGCAGTGGGTTGTGTTAACTCTGCGAGAAAGAACAGATTAGATTCTTCCTGGACCATCGTAGCGCTTTCTGGACACAGAGGACCGGGGAGACTCCCAGGATTGCGGGTCACTGGGTGAAGTTGCCCTTGGGGGCAGTGCCCTGCAGTTCACTCCTCTCTCCGAGTGTGCGAGGACAGGGTTGAGTGACCTGGCCCTGAGCACATGAACTCCTCCAGCTGCCTCCCGGCCTGCTTACCCGGCTCTCATATTTCCTATCGCAAGGCACCACATGACCTCTGATCCAGCCACCAAAACAGGGCCTGGAGAGTCGACTCGATTCCTTCCCGTCGGTCACAGAGTCCAGTGGGCTGCTCCTCTCAGAGACTGCTCACATCCAGTGCTGTGCTGGTAAACGTTTAATAACCAACTCTTTGGGGAAAAAATCCCCGATTTGTAGTTTTTGCCAATTTCCACAGCGTGAATCCTCCCCTATGGCTGATTTTAAACCAGTAAGATAAAGACACTGAATGTGGAGTTGGGAAGAGGCGTGCACAGCTTGGACAAGCTGGCCCTAGCACGCTGCTGCACATTCTTTCACTTCCCAGCTCACCTCCACGGTACCAGATCAGGGGTCATGGCGTTCGAGGCCCCAGGATCTGCCCCTGCTGACAGTCCAGCCCAGGGCCCCCTGTTCCGAGAAGCTTTCCTTGGCACCTTTGCTCCTAGTAAAGTCACTTAGGTGTCCCATAATGCCTGTGTGCACCTTTGATGTCCCATCGGGTTGCTATGCTATGTTTTGTGTCAGTCTTTCTCACTGGCTGTGAACTTTGTGAGCACAGAAACCGATGGTGCAACAAGGCTTTATTGAGCTGGAAACTATGCTAAGCACCTTATATGCATTGTCTCATTTAATCCTCACAATAATTCTGTGAGGTAGATGACCTTGTTATCCGCATTTTATAGATAAGGCACCTGAGGCACAGAGAGGCTAAGTGGTTTGCCCAAGGTTGCACAGCTGGGAAGTGTCTCCGCCAGATTTGGCCCCAGGCTGTAGAACCAGGACCCTCCCTCCCATGGCTCCTCGGCCTTTGTATCTCTTGCACTTGGCACTGTGCCTGATCCATGGCGGGTGGCCTTCGATTGTGTGTTGAGTGACTTAGTGAGGAAAGGCTAAAGTTGGCAGTGTCCTCAGCTAGTCTGTTTACTCTAGTCTCGCCCAGCTTCAGTCCAGTCTCCCAACAGCAGGCAGAATGACCTTTCAAAAATATAAACCTGGTCACGTCGCCCCCTGCTTAAAGACTTTCAGTGTCTCCGTAACTTTCCAGATAAGCTCCTTACCTTGATGCCTCTGAACCTTCACAATCTGGTGTCTGCCGGTTTCTCTAGATACACCCTCCAGCATCCATAAGCACATTTATTCATTTGAATTTTATTACTTGCCCAAAAACTCAATATTTGTTGAATAATTACTACGTTCCTGGACTCATCCTAGGTGCTTAGGATCTGTACAAAAAGAGGCAGTTTCTACCCCAGAGGGGCTTAGAGCTGAGCAGAGGGACAGACAGACGCCGCGTCCCTGCAGGAGCTGCTGAGGTGGAAGTGCAGCTGCTGCGGTGGGCGCCGTGCAGGGCTCTGCCTGTCCCTCACCCGCCCCTGCCCTGGCCGGGCTGTCGGCACGTCTCCACAGCAGTCCTGCTGCTGGTCACTTGAATCCACGTGCGTGTGCTCTTTTCTGTTCCCAGAACATTTTTATCACTCTCTGCTCCTCCTTAAAAATTCCTCCCAAGCGTCACGTGCAGGAAGTCGTGGGCCCAGCTGGCCAGCCTCATGGAACGGCCGCCGTGGGGTCCACGTCTACATCCCCCTGACGTCTAACACCTGTCCCTCCCACTGGACTCCGAGCTCCTCCCTGGGTTTGTTCCTGGACACGTAGTGGACACTGGGTAAATGCTGAAGAAATGAATGAAACAGTCCACTAAGGGTTGGAAATGTCATCTTTCCTCACTGACTCTGAACTGGCCGTGGCTCTCAACACCAACACCAAGATTTTCAATGCAGCTTTATTTTTGGGACAAAGGTATCTCTAGGAAATGAGAGAAGGAGAGCGTTAGGTCCTTCCTCCTCGGTTCCATCTCCTCCTCCTCCCCTGCCCCACTCCTCCTCTGGAACATCCACTAACATCCTGCACCAATTTCTCATGAACACGCTGTGTCAGAGGGAAACCATCCTTAAGTCTAAATCCAAAGGGCCACCATTTGGGGGGTCCTCACTGTTGCTTTTTAAACTTTTAAAAACCTGGAGTTATTGTGATAGGCAAACTTTGTCATCTTGCCTCTTGTCTGAACACTCGGGGCAGCATTGTCATGGGACAGAGGTTGAAAGAGAAGATAAAGGAGGGACCAGGGGCATCCGGGTTGAGGACAGCGATGTGGGAAGGGAGCCCAGGAAACAGCAAGGACAGCCAAGCTGGGTGGGGAGGGGCGCCGGGGGGAGGGTCCTGGCTGTGCGCACCCCACCCAGGCCCTTGGAGAAGCCCATTTCCCCCAAGGCACACATGTGTCTATTAGTGGGTCCTGGGGCTGCAAGTTGGAAAACCGAGTTTCTGGGTCTCCCTGGCGGCTGGTCTTCGTAACCCCCTGCCTTTTCTTGTCTGCCAAGGCCAAGGGCAGCGGGGCGGTTCCCATCCTGCAGCCATCTGTGCTGGAAGGGGAGGCAGAGACCCAGGCTGGAGAAGGGGCTGCTCTCTGAGTGCAGTGAAGGGGCGACTCTCGGGCACCCCTGGAGGCCTGGGCAGCTTCTCCTGCGGGCAGGCCTGCGACAGCCCTTCCCAAAAGATAAGAGAGGAAAAGGGTGGAAGCAAAGTTTGAAACCAGGCATCCCTTACCGGGTGAGAGGCCCAAGCACTCTTCGCAGTTTGGGTTATAAACCAGCATTTGAGGCATTTAGAGCAAATGAGGATTGATTGATTGATTGATTTTTGAGGAAGATCAGCCCTGAGCTAATGTCCACCACCAATCCTCCTCGTTTTGCTGAGGAAGATTAGCCCTGAGCTAACATCTGTTCCAATCTTCCTCTTTTTTTGTTTGAGGAAGATTAGCCCTGAACCAACATCTGTGCCCATCTTCCTCTATTTTGTATGTGGGATGCCACCACAGCATGGCTTGACAAGCAGTGCGTAGGTCCGCAGCCACCCGGGATCTGAACTGGTGAACCCCGGGCTGTCAAAGCAGAACGTGCAAACTTAACCGCTGTGCCACCGGGCCAGCCCCCAAATGATTGTTTTTTAAAGCATGAGCTTTATTTTAAGAGCCATCTGAGAGTTGGCCTGTATGTGATCCTGAAAATGATTGCCTGGCACTATGGGTTTGTCTTGCTGAGTAATTTCCTTCGGGTCTGGAAGGCGCAGGTGTGATTCTGGTGTCCTGGAGGAAGCTCCTCTCCTTGAGCACGAGGCGCTTCGATGAGCCGCAGGGCAGGTCCTGGAGCTGTGGAGCATTTCCTGCTTCCACCTGGAGGTGGGGGTGGGGGAGGGGGAGCAAGGGGCCCAGGGTCAGGTCTCAGCATGTAGGTGGCCTCTGCTCTCTGCCTGGGGAACTGTGTGTGTGTGTGGGGGGGTGTGTGTGTGTGGTATGTGTGTGCGTATGTGGATGTGGTGTGTGCATGTGCACTGTGTGAAGCAGGTGGGACGCCAGCAGGGGCTTCAGGGGAAGCTCAGCTGACCCCTCCTCCATCTGCTTCCCTGGCCGCCGGCCCACTGGAGCCCGGTAGGGTGGAGACGCACGTGCTCCTTGGTGGTGGCTGTCACGGGTGGGGTGAGGAGTGCAGGTGGGGGGGCGAGTGGGTGCTGAGAGCACGCTCAGGAGGTAGGACAGGGCTGGCTGGCTCCCTGCCCTCCTTTCCTGGTGCGACCTGGGGTAGCTGGTTGACCTGTGTGATTGCTTGGCCTTCTCTGCGTCCTGGGGTGGTGTTGATGCCTACCCCCGGGCTCTTCTGAGGCTCAATGCCGTCTTGCGGGGGAAGCGCTGCTCCTCGTGCTTGGCCCAGAGTGAGAGCTCTGCACCACCTCTGGGTGTCCCTGGTGACTGACGGTGCTGGACCTGATCCCTCTTCTCTTCTGTCCCCTGGTAGCCCTTCCCCTAAAGCAACCGGAGGGACCTTTGAAATGCAGATGCCGTTGCTCTGATGCCCCCCCCTCCCTGGCCCCTGCTGCTGGGCTCTGGCCACACTGGATGAGGTGTTTCTCAAACATGCTGAGCACAGCCCAGCCCCCAAGCCTTGTCCTTGCTGTTCCCCGTGCCGGGCGCGCTCTGCCCTCCGTCTTTGCACGGGTGCTCCATCCTGAGAGAGGAGCTCTGTGCCTGCACTATCACACTCGGTTCCATCTTCATCATTGTCTGAAAATACCCTGGGTATTTACCGTTTCTCGTACGTCCTGCGTCTCCTTCTTCACCCCCGCTCTTGCCCCCTTTCCTCCCTTAGAACTCAGGCCCCTGGGGATCTTGTCTTTTTTCTCCGCTGCGGTGTCCCCAGAACCTTGTACGGTGCCTGGCGTGTGAACGGGAGGGGCTTAACAAATCCTGGTTGACTCAGTGGAGGGATGACTACATCTTGCCCTGCTCGTCTTCATCCTGGCCCTTCTTCAAAGTCCAGCTCAAGACTAAACTGCGCTAGGAGGTCACTTCTGACTGTCTCAAATTTCAGGACTGTCTTCCCTTCACTTCCCTCTCAGTTCCTGCCACTGAATCCAGTTGGCCACCTCTCTCCTCTTCCTTCCTCCCTCCCTTCTACCTGGCTCTGGTGCCCATCAATTCTTCATATTTGGGAGGTGCTCAAATTTTTAAGGTTTTATTTTAGCGCCCTTGGAGGAGATAGCACGCCGAAAGCTGAGTACAAGCTGGCCCTCCTGCAGCTCGTGCAAGGGCCTGAATGCAGAGGCAGCTCACCCCTGGAAGAACACGAGGTCCCCGGTGACCTGAGGGTCCTGGTGTGGGGTAGAGAGGTGAAGGGCTGCGCAGTTCATGGTGCCTGGAAACCCCGTAGAGCGGATAACTGGGCATGAGTGAAAGGTGCACGTGAGTTCCTTGTATTCCTGTAGCTTCTCTTAGCTTCTAAGTTATTTCAAGATAAAATGTTGAAAGTTCTTTCCCTCTCAAGGTGTGTCAAGTGAAATTTATCAGGCTTTTTCTTTACAGTTTTCGGTTTTCATGCCGTGCTCGGAAAAGCCTTCTTCATCTCAAGATCATAAGAATATTCACTCATGTTTTCCTTCTACAACTTCATTTGTTTATGTTGAAATCTTTGATCTAGCTGGAATTTTGGTGTGGAAGTGGGAAAATGATCCAGGTTTTTTCTTCTAAGTGTCTAAGCAGTTTTCCCCACAACTTCTGTTGAATAATCAATCTTTTCTCACCGGTGTCAAAGGATGTGTTTATCGTGTACTAAAAGTCCTTGTTATTCCCTGTGCACATCATGTTGCTTGATGTATCCTGGACTTGTCTTCCTTTGACGTGTCCATTCGTGTGTTTCTCAGTTCTTATTTACCTCCTCCTCCATAATTTTTGGGTATTTATTCTTCCAGAAGAATTTCAGAATCCATTAACTTTGGGATTATTTGATTTCAGGTAACATACAAGCCAGTTTAAAAGGGTTCATTGGGCATATACGAGAGTTTGTCTTGTAGTTGGAGTAAAGGTGGAACAACCAGGCCTCAGTGAGGGTGAAAAGTCAAGAGGGACCTTGGTGAACGTGGCAGAAATATTCCGGCGATCACTCCAGCCTCTGCCTTAGCTACTAAATGACTTAATCTCCACCGCCAGCTTTAAAGTCTAGTTCAGATTCCTGGGAGAAATAATTGAATTGGTCACTGGCCAACACATGAATTGGTCCTCCCTGATTGAGGTGCCTCTGGAGGTTGTGTTACAAATATGGATGCTGAGACCATTCTTAGAAGGAGAAAGCTCTCAGAAAATGAATATATGGGTTTGGCAGACATCCTAAATAATGTCTAGTAAAAATCTTGCAATATTGAGTCTTTTTGTCTAAGAACGATGTAGGTCTTTCTGTTTATTCAAATCTCCTCTTATGACCCTTCATAAAGATTTTTGCTTTTTGAAAAAAAAATTGTCCCTAAATGTATGTTTAGCTGTTTTATGCTTTTTGTTATTTTCAGTGAAATCTTTTTTCATTGTATTTATCTGGATGGTTGAGTAGTTATTTTTTGTATATAAGAAAGTAATTAGTTTTTATATATAATTTTAACCAACTACTCTATTGAATTTTCTAATCATTTCTAATCGTTGTCAATTGTTTCTCTTGGCTTTGCTAGATGTAGAGTCAGATTGCCTGCAAATAAAGATTGTTTTTTCTTTTTTATAATATATTCCTATATTTTATATTCTTTTTAAATTCTAGCATTTTTATTATGATCAGAAAGAAACCAATAAGTTTATTTTCATTTTTTAAACCAAGAAAAAGGACAGAAATATTGTGTTGCATTTTGGGAAGTCTACCAAAAATGTGAAGCAAGATCATCTTGATGAACTTAAGTGGAAATAATCTGTCCAACCAGCAAACCAACCATCCATCCATCCAAAAAATGTATTTTGCTGCCTTTTTTAATACCATAGATCCTTGTTGACACAATAAGAAAGACACAGTCCCTGCCCTTGAAGACTTTGGATAGAGAAAAGCAAAAGCAAACAGTTATGATAGTGTATAAGGGAAAGCACGTGGTCTTCATGGGAGCATATAAAGGGCACCTGAGCCAGCCTTAGGCAGTCAGGGCAGGCTGCTGGAGGAGGTGACGTCTAGAGGGATTTCTGAAGGAAACACGTGAATGGAAGAAAGACCGCACTCTCAGTAAATGCGTCATGCCATGCAGTTGCTTTCAAATTCTTGAGTGTGAGCATGTCGGTGTTTTCAGCAATTGGCCATTCCGAAATCTTCATGGGTCTCAAGTTTTTCCATTTGCCTTTGCAGCTCAGGGGCCCCATGGCACCCTGGGGAACCCAAACCTCGACACGAGTCTGCTGGAGGAGTTCCTGGGCAATGATCTCGATCTGGGGGCCATGTAAGTAATGAGAGCACTGCTCTCCAGCTGATGTTTCAAACGATGGAAGAATTGAATGAGCTGAGCTGTGTTGTCTCCTTTTCTGTTTTCCAGGAGAGCTGGGTAGAGTTGGTGACATTTCTTTTGTGAATCTGGGGCATGTCTCACCAGTGAGGGCGGCTAGGCCTGGGGTTCCCTTTAGGAAGGTCCCCCCCGTCCAATTCAGTGTCTTTAATGGATCTGGGCTGTCCAGGTTGTCCGTAGGTTGTTATCAGCTTTGGCAGTTTATGCCTGTCAATGAATTGTCCATTTCATCTAAGTTGTCGAATTCACTAGCATAGAATTGTTCATTGTATTTCCTTATTAAAAAAATTTTTTTTTGTGAGGAAGTTTGGCCTGAGTGAACACTGTGCCAATCTTCCTCTATTTTGTACGTGGGACGGCACCACAGCGTGGCTTGATGAGCAGTGTGTAAGTCCATGCCTGGGATCTGAACCTGCAAACCCCAGGCCGCCAAAGCAGAGCACTTGAGCTTAACCGCTGCGCCACCGGGCTGGCCCAGCCTTACTACACTCTTAATGGCTGTAGAATCTATAGTGATAATCCTTTCGCTGTTCTTGATATGAGTAACTTGTGCCTTTTTTTTCTTTTGATCAATCTCTTAGGAAGTTTATCGGTTTTCTTAACCTTTTCAAGAACCAACTTTTGGTTAAATTTATATTCCTAATTGTTTTTCTGTATTCTATTTCATTGATCTCTGCTCTTATTTTCTGATATTAATATAGCCACTCTAGCTTGATTTTTTTTTTTTTTTTTTTGCCTGAGGAAGATTTGCCCTGAGCTAACAGCCAATCTTCCTCTTTTTGTATGTGAGCCACCGCCACAGCATGGCCACTGACAGACGAGTGGGGTAGGTCTCCACCTACTGCCAAAGCGGAGTGCGCCGAACTTACCCACTTGGCCACTGGGGCTGGCTCCCCAGCTTTCTGTTTTTATTTTTAATTTACATACAGTAAAATTCAATTTTTTTTCTTGTGGGTTTTGACAAGTGCATGGAGTCGTGCAACTACTACCATAATGAGCACACACAACAGTTCTCTTACCAGGAGCATTTCTCTTATACCTCCTTTTTGTGGTCAAACCCACCACTCACCTTGAGCCCTGGTGACCACTCCTCTGTTCTGTGTCCGTGTAGTTTTGCTTTTTCCAGAATGTCACGTAAATGAAACCACACAGTATCTAACATTTTGAGTCTGGCTTCTTTCATTAAGCGTAATGACTTTGATCAAGACTTCATTCCTTTTTCTTGCTGAGAAAGACTCTGCTGAATGTTTATAACACAGTGTGTTTACCCAGTGACCCATTCAAGAACATTTGGATTATTTCCACTTTGGGGAAGTTACGAAGAGCTGCTATAAATATTCATTCACAGGTTTTTGTGTGTTGAAGAGTTTTAATTTCTCTAGGGAAATCTTAGAATAAAGACCGCTGGGTCATGTTGTATGTGTAAACTTAACTTTATAAAATTGCCAGATTTTCGAGAGTGGCTGTATCATTTTGCACTACCACTAACAATGTGTGAGACATCCAATTCTTTCTCTTTGTTGCCATTTCTTGGTATTACCAGTTTTTAAACACTTTGTTTTGGCCATTCTAATAGGCTTGCAGTGGCATCTCGCTGTGTTTTAATTTGCCTTTTCCTGATGACATGTCATGTTGAGCATCATTTCATGTGTTTGTTTGCTGTTCATATATTTTCTTTGGTGAAGTATCTGTTCAAATTTTTTGCCTGTTTAAAAAATTGGGGGTTATTTTCTTATCTTTGTGTTTAGAGAGCTCTTTAAATATTCTGGATATAAAAACTTTGTTGGATACATGATTTGTGAATATTTTCTCCCAGTTTGTAGCTTATGTTTTCATTCTCTTAACAGTGCCTTTTCGCAGAGCAAAAGTTTTAAATTTTCTTGATGTCTAATTTATCATGTTTTTCTTACATTGTTTTTACTTTATATCTAAGTAATATAGATATTGCCTAATCTAAATTCCCAAAGATTTTCTCCTATTTTCTTATAAAAATTTTAGAGTTTTACATTTAGGTCTACAATCCATTTTGAATTAATTTTTGTGTAAGGTTTGAGATATGGGTTGAGATTAATTTCTTTGTGTATGAAGGTCCACTCATTCCAGAATCATTTGTTGAATAACCTTTCTCCACTGAATTGCCTTTACACTGCTGCGAAAAGTCGATTGACCATATTTGTGTGGATCTCTATCTAGACTCTTCTGTTCCATTGATCTATGTGCCTATCATTTTGCCCATACCACACTATCTTGATTATTGTATTTTTTTCATAAGTCTTAAAATCATGTAGTGTGTATCTTCCAATCCACGAACATGGTGTGTCTCTCCGTTTATTTAGGCCTTCTTTGATTTCTTTCACCAGTGTTTTAAGTTTTCAGCATACAAATCCTGCACATATTTTGTTCGATTTATACCTAAATATTTCAGTTTTCTATGAGCTATTGTAAATAATACTTCCTCCCCAAATTTTAGGTTCCAACTATTCACTACCAATATATAGACATATTACTGATTTTTATATACTGAGCTTGGGTTCCGCAATCTTAGTGAAGCCCTTTATTAGTTTTTTAGAGATTTCTGGGGATTTTCTATGTTGACAATCATGTTGTCTGCAAATTGGGACAGTTGTGTGTCCTTCTTTCCAAACTGTATGCCTTTGGATAATCTTTCTTGCCTTATTGAACTGGGTGGGACTTTGGGTTTAATGTTGCATAGAGAAGTCGTGAGCAGACATCCTGGCCTTGTCCTCTATCTTAGAGGGAAATCATTGAGATTTTTAATCATTAAGTATGATGTTAGCTGTAAGTTTCTTGCAGTGCCTTTTGTTAGCTTAAGGAGAGTCTCTTCTACGCCTAGTTTGCTGAGAATTGTTCTCATGAATGGATGTTGAATTCTGTCAAATGTTACTTCTGTATTTGTTAATATGATCATATGTTTTTTTCCCCTGTCTGTTAATATGGTGAGCTACTTTGCTTAATTTTTTTTTTTTAAAGATTGGCACCTAAGCTAACATCTGTTGCCAATCTTCTGTTTTTTTTCCTTCTTGTTCTTCTCCCCAAAGCCCCCCAGTACCTGGTTGTATATTCTAGTTGTAGGTCCTTCTGGCTCTGCTATGTGGGACGCCGCCTCAGCATGACTCGATGAGTGGTCCCATGTCCACGTGCAGGATCTGAGCTGGTGAAACCCTGGACCACTGAGGTGGAGCGTGCAAACTTAACCACTTGACCATGGGGCTGGCCCCCACTTTGCTTAATTTTTGAATATTGTAGTATCCTTGTACTCCTGGGACAAACCTCAGTTAGCTGTGATGTATTATTTGTTTTATATATTTCTGGATTCAATTTGCTCATTTGTGTTGAGGTTTTTTTTTTTTGTTTTTGAGGAAGATCAGCCCTGAGCTAACATCTGCCAATCCTCCTCCTTTTGCTGAGGAAGACTTGTCCTGAGCTAACATCCGTGCCCATCTTCCTCTACTTTATATGTGAGACACCTTCCACAGCGTGGCTTGTCATGCAGTGCCATGTCCACACCTGGGATCCAAACAGGTGAACCCTGGGCCGCCAAAGCAGAGCGTGTGCACTTAACCGCTGTGCCACCAGCCGGCCCCTGTTGAGGTTTTTGCATCTGTGTTTATGAGAATATTGATCTCCAGTTTTCTTTTCTTATGTGACATTTTTCTGGCTTTGGTATCAGTGAAATTATAGCCTCCTAAAATTAGTTGGGAAGTGTTCTCTCCTCTTAGATTCTCCCAGTGAGATTGGGTGGCACTGGATTCATTTCTTCCTTAAATACGTGGTAGAATTAACCAGTGAAGTGGTCTGTGCCTGTAGCTTGCTTTGTTGAAAGATCTTTGCTACACGTTAAATTTATCTGGTAGATCCAGGAATTCATGTTATCTCTTTCTGCTTAAGCAAGTTTTGGTAGGTTGTTATTCTTTTTCTTTTTTCCCAAGGAATTTGTCCATTTCAAATTTACGGGCATAAAATTGTTTCTAGTATTTCTTATTAGCCTTTTCCAGACACTGAGGAGTTTGCAATGATATTCCTTCTTCTGTTCCTCGTATTATTGTAATTTGTTTCTTTTCTCTTTTTCTTGATCAATCTCATTAGATATTAATCAATTTTATTCATCTTTTCAAATAAGAGACTTTTGGTTTCATTGATTTTTCTCTATTTTGTTTTCAATTTCACTGATTTTTACTCTTTATTATTTCCTTCTTCTGCTTGATTTGGGTTTATTTGTTCTTCTTTTTCTGGTTTCTTAAGGTAGAAGCTTGATTTGAATTCTTGGTTTGAGACCATTCCCTTTTTTTCTAATGTAAGCGTTCAGTGCTGTACATTTCCTTCTCTGTCTGGCTTTAGCGGCCTCCCTCAGTTTTTGATATGCTATATTTTAATTTCTTTCAGTTAAAAATGTTTTCTAATTTTCCTTGAGATATCCTCTTTGACTCATGGGTTGCTGGAATTGTGTTATTTAATTTCCAAATGTTTGGGAATTTTCCATATTTTTCTGTTACTGATTTCTGGTTTAATTCCATTATGGACAGGGAACATACTTTGTGTGATTGTAATTCTTTTAAATTTGTTAATGTTTGCTTTCTGATCCAGGACACGGTCTGTCTTGGTGAACGTCCCATGAGCACTTGAGAAGAATGTGCTTTCAGCTCTTGCTGGGGGAGGTGCCCTGAAGTGCTGATTAGGTCAAGTTGGTTGACATTGATCAGGTCTCCTATATCCTTGCTGACTTTGTCTACTTCTTTTAATCTATTACTGTGAAAGGAATGTTCAAGGCTTCAAGGATGATTATGGATTTAGAATTTTTGGTTGATAAGGGTTTTTTTTTCCCCAGCACTTAAAATATTTTGACCTACTCTCTTCTAATCTTCACAGTTTTTGATAAGAAATAGTTATTTGAATCATTGTTCCTTTGTATGTAATACGTCATTTTTCTCCAGCTGCAGGCTGTTTTCTTTATCTGTGGTTTTCAGCAGTTTTCTTATGATGCAACTGGATATGGGTATGGTTTTCTTTGAGATTGTATTGTTTGGGATTTGCTCATCTCTTTGAATCTGCAAATTTGTTTTTCATTGCATCTGGGAAGTTTTCAGCTATGGTTTCTTCACGTGTACTTTTCTGTACCATTGTCCTTCTTTTCTCTTTCTAGGACTCCAACAAGACAAATGTTAGATATTGTACACAGGTCCCTGAGGCTCAGTTCATTTTTTCAGCTTTTTTCTCTCTGTTGTTCATATAGGATAATTTCTATTGATCTGTCTTCAAGTTCACTGACCCCCTCCTCTGTCTTCTCCATTCTGTTATTGAGCCCGCTTCAGATTCCTGTGGATCTCCCCGCCTCTCCCCTGGAAAAGACAGAGTGAAACCAGACCTGAATCTCAGTAGTCATGGACAAGTCTGTCTGTGGAACAAAAACATCCTTGCCAAATGACCAAGGGAAGAAGGGAGGCTTGACATTTTGCAAGGTCAACACATACACACACTCACACACACTCACACTCACACACACACTCACAGAGCTGGTGGGCTCCCAAGGTCTGAGCCCACACTCTGAGCTGGCTCTTCTGCTCCAGGTGCTGCGTGGGCTGAACGCAGACACTAACTGCCCCTGTCCTGCCCTCACGTTCCTCTCACTCCATCCAAGCAGCTGGCTGGTTCCTGTGAGAAGGGTGGGCCATGTGTGTCCTCACCATCTCTGGCCTGGAAGCAATCTGCCAGAAGTTGTCCAGTCTCTCTCCTCTGTGTGTCTTCTCCTTAAGAGAAGGCACGGTGAATTCCACCAGTGTTGTTTAATCATCTGGATCACTCTTCTAACTTGAAGAAAGAACTTTAGCTGCTGTGGGAAAAGTGGACAGAAGTCTTATTCAAAGAGTTGTCTTCTTATCTGGAAGGTCTGAAATCTCATATGATCCTAGTCTCCATGGTAATTTATAATGGTCCTTCCTGCAGGACCAGAGCATCTCCTTATAGGCAGTTGCTATTGAGGTCCTGGCATGGTTTGCCCAGTCAGATTCCCTCTGCCTTTGGGGGTGAGATGGTGGGTTAGTAACAGGGAGAGGTTGGAGTTAACACTGTTGAGCATTTACCAAGTGTTAGACCTTGTTCTTGGCACTTTACATATTCACTTATTTAATTCCGTATTTGATTTTACACGTTCCATTCTCTTACCAGCTCTGCCACATAGGCACACTATTATCCATCCTTTCTGCATCGGGAGGGTGAGGTGCAAAGAGGTGCAGTAACTCTCCATGGACCAGCAAGTGGCGACGCTGGGGTTAAAATGCACTGGCCCTAGAACACGTGCCCTTTCTTCTACATGCAGCTTTTAGAGTAATTGATGTTTTAGGGAAGGTTTTAGAGGAATGAGAACCTCAGGGAAAGACATTAAACCTATCTAAAATTATCTGCCAGAAGGTGTGACTCAGAATGCATCTGAGCTATGCAAAGATTTGCAAAGATTGTCAGAGTTCAGGCTCATTAAAGAAAAGTCTGATGGTCAGATCCCCTGCCATTGCGTGATAAAAACTGCTCAGGTGCATGCAGTCAAGTGGGGCTGCAATAGAGATCTGCGAGAGTAAGTGGAAGCAGGTCCAGTCCGTGACCATGAGGCTGTGGGCTGGTTCAGTGATCACGACATCTGTAAAACCTATTCAGATACCCACAGTGTTGAGTATTTCCACACACCAGGCTCTCTCGCAGGTTAGCTGCCCTCCGCACGCCAGCCCTGGGATGGAGGTCTCCTTGCCTGGCTCACAGCCGTAAGTGGCAGAGCTGTGTGTACTACAAATCCTGGGTGACTTCCGCTCTCCTGCCTTGCCTGTGAACTGTGCTTTTAAAAAACGTCAGTGACAACTCTTTACCACTAGGCTGCAAAATTCCTGGGAGCCAGTTTGAATCTCATAGGCAGATTTTCAGATCTGAAAGATATTTTAAAAATGGAATTATTGGCTCTGTAAAACAGATGGCCCTAAATGCTCTATGGAAAACTGGCCCCATGAGATGCTGTGGGAAAAATAAAAGTTCCGTGATCCATAAATAAGCTTGTAACTCACTGGCTTGAAGAAAGTGAATGCCTTAACTGCAGGGCTTTTCAGAGCCTTTGATGTGCTCATGTGCAACCGGGGAGGGGAAACGCATGCAGTGCTCCTCAAACTTGTTTGGCCGTGGACCACTTTTGGGGTCATGTGCCCGTGGAGGAGCATTGAATGTGCTGCTCTGGATTTTCTTGTCTGTCTGTGTGGATCTACTGTTATGTTGAGCTGGCGCAGTCCCGTCAGCATGAGGTTTTCTGAAAATTGACCTTAACCATTCTGTCCTTGTGTGCAGAGCCCGGGGCAGCTGTCTGCCCAGGAGGAGCAGGCTGATGTCCTCCCTGATTCCCTCGATTCGCCAGCCTGGTACCTCCAGGTGCACCAGAGTCCGTGGTTGGACAGGCTGGGAAATGTCCAGGTGTGGAGAGCTGCTTACAGGGAGGAGGCTCGATGTCTGGGGAACAGATAGACCCTGGAGGTCGCAGTGAACAAGGAGGAGAATGTGCGTTTGTGTGCGTGTAGAGGAAGGAAGGCTCTGGAGAAGAGACCAGTGCCTCTTCAACGCAGGCTGTGTCTCCCTCAGAACTGCCTGCAGCGTCGCCTGCCTCCCTGTTGCTCACAGTAGGGGTCGGGGGCAGCAGTGCTGGCCCCTGGGAGCTGGAAACGCAGCATCTCAGGCCTCGCCCAGAACTGCTTAACCCGAGCCTGCGTTTCAACAGGGTCCCACGGGACTCACACGTGTGTTACGGTCTGAGAAGCCCTGCTTTGGGTTAGCACACATGCCTCCTGCCCCATCTCCAAGTCCCACACCAGGTAATACACTCGGGTCAGAGTCTGTGTGGTCAGTGGGGGGCATGACCCCAAGCTTCAGGCTGGCCTGTGGTCCGCCTGTGGGGTGAGAGGGAGCGAGCTGAGGTGACGCCTCTCCGCGGTTGGAGTGGGTGACTTCGCAGGAGGGGGCCTTAGAGACACATTAGGTCCCTTAGACACGTCAGCTCCAGGCTTCGTTTTATTTCATTCTAACGGTTGAGCTTAAGCATCTGGTATTCTGGGTTTTCCTTAGGACTCGGCTTGTCAGTGTGGCTGGCAGGACGAGTTAGGAGTCGAGGACCAGCTGCATGTTTTACTTCTGCTGCCAGTGGGAGGGGCCGATGAGCCCTTCACGTGGTGTTGGGGAAGGGAGTGAGGGAACATGCATGGTTCTGTGAGAAGAGCTTGTTAGAGGCCGTCTGAGTCCATCGGCCATTTGACCTCTGGGTTCCAAGTGATGCAGTAGGAGAAGGGCTGAACAGAAGCCTGGACCAAAACAGGACCGGCGGCTCTCAATTCTAGATACTTGTGGAAAGTGAAATAACCTATGGTAATTAACGTGGTTAGGATAGTCTGTGTTTAAAACGCGTGTTCTTTAGAGCATGGACTGGTGGTGGACCACTCGACTCCAGCTCGACCAGTTGCCAGACGAGTAATCTCCAGTAGGTTGTTTAACCTCATCCAGCCTCAGTTCCACTGCCCGTGACAGGAGCAGGGGCAGCGATAGCACCTTTCACGTGGTGGTGGTGATCAGACGAGACCCACGCAGAGGCTGGGCCGGTGCTGGCCCGGAGCGGGTCCTCTGTGAAGGCCGGCCGTCTCCAGCATCCAGCAGCAGAGGAGGACACGCGAGGGCCCGGGCCTGTGGTTTGCCGACACAGGGCTCGAGGGAGGACTGCATTGTGCTTTCCTGCTTCTCTCTGCCTTGTCGTGAAAAGCTTTCCTCGGGCTGCCTTGTCCACTGACGACGTTTCTGCCAAGGCCCTTTCCCATCCCAGCATCTGGGTGGGGGGTGCAGACCCTCGTGAAGCTGATCAAGTATTCACTGAGTGCCTGCCTCGTGCTCACCACTGGGCACTGTGGACACACACACACACACACACGCACACACACATGCACACAGTATGAAGACACACTCTAAATGTCCATGAGGTAGGATAAATCTGACACCCGGAAGACTGGAGGAAATACTTTCAGTAACAATCATTTTTACAGTTAGGTGATGGATACAGCAGTGAACAAAACAGATGAAACCCCTGCTGACGGTTTACCGAGGGCACTGGGGTGGGAAGCGGCTGCCCTGTGGGGACCCCGGCATCTTTCTCTGAGTTGGTGGTGCATGGTGACTGTCTGTTGTAGGTTTGAGTATTGTTTTAAATTCTCTTTGGGGGTGGGTTTCCTCACGGCCTGCTCCTGGGGTGAGCTGCTCCCATCCCTTCACTCCTGCCGCTCTACTGCTGTCACACCACCCTAGTGGGAAGAGGACAGCGGTGTCTGGTATAAAGTCATTTAGTAAGACGCAGAGACACAGGTGTAAGGTGAGGGGAAGCAAGTGAGGTCAGGGAGCCTACCATTTTAGATTTAGGGTCAGGAAAACCCTCTCTTGATATAGGAGCTTATTATGTATACAGCATGTTTATGGCCATGTGTAGGCTAAAAAAGCAGTAGGTCCTATTTATTAAGCAGCAACTCTGGACCAGGCACGCTGCTGAGCTGAGCTCACAGTGCAGTCGAGCTTTAGGGGAGGCAGTGTGTGTGAAGGCCCTGGGGAGTCCCTGGAGAAAACAGGGATCGCACCGCTGAACCGTGAGGAGTCCCAGCCGGGTGTCACGTGAAGCCCGCATCTCGACACCTGCATGTCCTGCATCATGCCTAGTAGAGTCACGAGCACGTGGTAGCACTCAGGGAACACTTGCTCAAGCCGGGTTTCAATTCAAAAGAAGTGCTGGCTGCTTTGGAGGTAGCGTGCGGGTGACACACACAACTGCAACCAGCTGGGAGGCAAAGTCTGTTTTGCACCCTCCTTTGGTTTGGGTGGCATTCAGCCTCCAGGAGACCACGTTTCTCCATTCGTCCTCCAAAAACCAAAACAGGTTGTGTGTCTGGGAGAAAGGGATTTGGAAGGCAAATTATTCTATTTCTTAGCAGCAGCTAAGAATCTCTTGATTCTTACAACCATCTCCTGGAGAAGCTGGAGACAGAGATGGCCACTCAGGGAGTGACCCATGGTATCTGTTGCTTCCTATATCCATTTTGTGGAAATCTTTTTGGCAAAATAGGCAAATTCAGAGCATGCAGTCCAAAAACAGTCTAGTGTTCACTAGTGGGATTCCTGACGTGGCGATCGTGAGTCCGGAGGAGTTCGCAGCTTAGAAACAGTCCCAGACAGCAGTGTTTTTCTTCAAATTAATCACTGCCCTTGTTTTTTACAATTTGCTTAGTTTTGAAGGTGGCTATCCTTAATTCTTCCCTCAAATTCTCTGAAAAGAACTGCAAAATTTCTCTTGATATATTAAAATTCGTTGAGCCTGGGATGCAGTGAAATAAAGGAGTAGCTGTAGTGAGTTTTGGAAGGGAGGGTAAACTGTAAGGAAAACACTTAAAAATTTAAAATCTTCGTTTTAAAGCCACCAATGCATAGTGCTGCCACTCAGCACAAGGCCCTTGGGTCCTCCGCCGGGGACTGCCGGATGGAGCGTGCGCTCCTGTTGGTAACATGCCAGGCCATGCTTCTGGGGGGAATTGATCATTTACTTGTGGTTTCAGATTTTATTAACATTATTGAGCTCGGTGGTGCTGCTAATGTTAAGGTAACTGAACAACGGCCTAGAACCTTGAAGGTGGAATCGTGAGATCACGGAGTCAATGACAAAATTTAATCTGTGGGTTTCTGGGAGAGGTGCCTGTGCAGAATTTAGGAAGTCAAACGGTGCTGCACACGCGGCGTACGACGAAAACCCGCCTTGCTCTGCCCGCTCCCCCCGCGTCCCTGAGCTGCTCTCCCCAAGGCGGGTCCCTTTCGGCTCTTTTAGCTGTGTCTACCACCTTCTATCTAAGTGAGGTTTCGTGTTACTGTTCTTGCTTTATACACTTTAAGAACTTAATACCATCTTCTGCGAGGATTTGACTTTCTTATACCACATGCGCTACCCCCAGCCTCCCAATACCATAAAGTTGTACAGAAATTTTGGTGAGGTCAGTATCCAGGGCTTACATTATCATCACTATGAGTTCACATAATAATTTACTATGATTATATTTTCTTTCTTGAAATTATTGTTTGTCTTGAATCATGACCTTGCTTTTGTGATTTTCTTGGCTTCGAGTTTCCTCATCACTAATTCTTCCCTCAGATTCTCTGAAGGGAACTGCAGAGTTTCCCTCAGTGTTAAAGCACCTTAGTGCCTTTTCTTCTTAAAGACGTTCCTCTATGATCTATGCCATCACTGACTTCTTTTTTCTATTGATTTATTCTATTTTGCTCTATTGATTGATGAGAAGGGATGTTAAAATCTCCAACTATGAATGTACGGTTATTTATTTCTCCTTTCGATTCTGTCAATTTTTGCTTCATGTATTTTGGACTTCTATCGTTAAGTATGTAAACAATCAGGATTGCTTGCCTTCTTAATGAAAGAACTTTTATTATTACGGAACAAGCCTTTTTACTTTTAGTAATGTTCTTTATTTTGAAGTCTATTTTAGTTATTATTTGTGAAATCACTCTGCCTCTCTTACACATTTTCTTTCCTGTGTTAACTTTCAACTTATCTGAGCCTTTATATTTAAAGTGTTTTTTTTTTCTGCTTTATCTCCCCAAATCCCTCCCATACATAGTTGTATATCTTAGCCACAGGTCCTTCTAGTTGTGGCACGTGGGATGCCGCCTCAATGTGGCCTGATGAGCGGTGCCGTGTCCGCGCCCAGGATCCAAACCAGCGAACCCCGGGCCGCCGAAGCAGAACATGTGAACTTAACCACTCAGCCACAGGGCCGGCCCCTGAAGTGCTTCTTGCAGACAACATACAATTGGGTTTTACTTTTTAAAAATCTATTCTTACAATCTCTGCCTTTTAATTGGAGTGTTTAGTCCACTTACATTTAAAGTAATTATTGACGTTGTATTTAATTCTGCCATTGTATTATTTGTCTTCTTTTTGTCTCTTCTATTTCTTATTCCCCTGTAACTCTTTTTCTGGTTTATTTTGTAATATTCGAATAAGTTTAGAATTCCATTTTATCTGTTGACTTCAGCTATACTTCTTTGCATTATTTAACTTTTTACAATCTACTCATAGTTAATGAATTAATATTGTACCGCTTAGCATAAAATATAGAAATCTTCAACTGTATGATTCCATCTATCCCCCACTCCCATGCTCTAAGCGATAGTTGTCATATTACACCTACGTGTATTATATGTTATATACTCTACAAGACAATGTCAATATTTTTGCTTTAAACAGTCCTGTGTATCTTAAAGAAATTCAGAGAAGAAGCGATTTGTGTTCAGATAGGTACCATTTTTTATTCTCTTCATTTCTTCCTAAAGTTTCAAGTTCCCATCTGGTATCATTTCCCTTTAGCCTGAATGATGTTTTTAACACATTTTCTTATGCATGTCTGTTCACAGATTCACTTAATTTTTTTTATTTGAAAATGTCCTTATTTTGCTTTCATTCTTGAAGGATATTCTCCTTGGATATAAAATTCTGGATTGTCAGTTTTGTTTTTCTCTAGCACTTTAAAGATATTGCTGTGCTGTCTCTCGCCTGTGGAAATTTTGACGAGAAGTCAGTGCTCATTTGAATCACTGTTACACTACAAGTAATATTTTGCTTCTCTCTGACTACTGTGGAGAGTTTCTGTTTATTTTTGGTTTGCAGTGATTTGACTCTAATGACTTAGGTGTGGTTTTCTCTATATCTATATTGCTTGGGATTTGCTGAGCTTCTTGAACTTTTAAAGTTATGTTTTTTACCAAATTTGGGAAATTTTTGGCCATTACATTTTTAACTATTTTTCTGCTCCATCCTTTCCACAGGTTCGTGAATCTCTTTCTCTCTCTCTCTTTTTTAATTAAAATTTTCCACTCTGTTCTTTAGGTTGGATGGTATCTATGGATCTATGTTCAAGTTCTGCTGTTACACCACCCAGTGATCTTTTTTATTGATAGAATGTTTTTCATCTCTAGAATTTCCATTTAGTTCTTTTTTATGGTTTCTGTTTCTTTGCTGAGATTTTGTATTTTTTGGTTCTTTGCAAACACGTTTTTCTCTGCTCCATTAAGCTTAGTTGTAATAGCTGCTTTAAAGTCCTCGTCTGCTGATGAACATCTGGATCGTCTCTGGGTTCATGTCCATTGATTGTTCTCTCTCCGGAGGCGAGGCCATGTTTTCCTGGTTCCTTGTTTGTGGAGTAATTCTGAACTGTACCCTGGACACTGTGAATGTCGGGATTCTTTTATATTCCTCTGAAGAGTGTATATATTTTTGTTTTATTGGGCAGCTACTTTGCTTAGACTCAAATTGTGACTTCTGTCTCTTGGGAGGCAGCTCACGTTTCAGTTCAGTCCCTTGCCTTTGGTTGAGCTGTGCAGTCAGCCCCCGACATCGATGGCTCAGGAGTCGGCCAGACCCTAGGCTGGAGTTTATACACAGAACCTGGGGTTTCCCTTCTCTGGATCTCTCTCTCCCAAGATTCCCTTTTCGCTTTCAGCGGCTGTGTTTACCCCAGACTCTGTTCTGTGGTTCCTCAGGCCAGAAACATCGGGCTTCTCTTGGGGTTTTGGCTGTTCTGCGGTTCCGACTTCACCCAGCCCTAAGGCTGAAAGCTGTCAACAGATTACTCACCTCATGCCATTACCTCGTCCGAGTTTCAGGGCCCCCCAGAATCTTCTTGCTTTTGTCCACTTTCCAGTGTCCTTGGGTATATATTTATTTTTACTTTTCCAGCTTCATAGTTTTTATCTGTGGGAGGGTCGGGTCTGGTCTGGCAGGAGCTCAGCAGTCATGTTGGAAGCAAAGGAGTTCCTTTGTGATTCCTTACGTATCTCGGTGTTTGTTCTCTGTCTTCCATGCCAAAGGCCTTCTGAAAACGTCTGACCCTTCATGTTTGTCCCTTGGGAAGTCCTGTGACAAGCCGTAATTTCTCAAAGGATGAGTTTCATTACAGAGTGGCCAAGCAGGGACTGGCCATTTCCTTAGGTGACATCAAATTATCATTTCCCCCCCAGGACCTTCAATTTTTCTAAGGAACAGTCTTCCAGTTTCTGCTTGGATGCCTGCAAAGCTGAGTTGAGGAGTCTCAAAGTTCAGTGTTTAGACTTTTAATTAACCCTCCGTTTTCAGCCCAGCAGCTCCACAGACCGCCTGGTTCCGTCTCCCCAGAGAGGGAGCCCCTCCAGCTTCTGCTGCGCCATGAGGGAGCTGCCTGGCGGTACAGGTCGGGAAGCCAATCTGAGGGTCCAGCTGTTCCTTAATCACACTTTCAGCCAATTCTTTTGTTTTCAGCCCCGCCTTACCCCTGGATTCAGAGGCTCCTGGTGACGCCAAGGCCCTGGACTTTTCTGGAGTGTATTTGAATTGGATAACCTCTTGTTGGCTCCTACGTCCCCTCTGCCATCCCCAAGAAGTCCTGTTTTTGTTTTTTCCATTTTGCTAGTTCATTTTGCTCAATCCTATTTCTGTCTACCATGTGTTTTTGAAATATGTTCTGTTGTGGTCTCTGCTCACATGCTCTGTGTCCTTTTGTGTTTATGCCTCTTTATTCTTTACTTTCCTTTGAGTGGGATTTTTGGAGGAAGGTAAATGTGTTCTCTCTTCCCTTAGTAATAAGAAATGAATAAATTATAATGGACCAATTTGAGAGAAAACATATCTTTTCTAGTAAATAATAAAAACAGACTTTTTTCGTCATTGTATAAGATTAAAATCTTAATCAACCAAGAAAAACATGACAGCTTCCTGTCCATCAAGAGAATAAAGTGCAGGGTGTGGTGTTTACGTGTGACTTAGTATCTCACAGTTTCTGCGCCGTAAGGAACTTGAAGGTTTTTTGGAAGAGATACTTTCACACTTTTTTAGTTGTGGTACTCATTTTTTTTAAAGATGAAATTTTGCTTGTACCTTAATATATAAAATGGAAAAACATTATGATTTTTTTCCCCAAGCATTTAAAAATCTTTTGTAAAACTCCTGGGCTCCTTCCTGGAGCTTTGGGATTCCCTGAGCCCAGGTGGGGACCTGAGGCTTCCGTGCAGCTCTGTGCTGCAGCGAACATGTGCACAGCCGTCTCTCTAAATGTAATGATGGAACAGGTTACGACAAAAAAGCAACACACGTCTCTAATCCTCAGGCCACGCCAGCTCCCGGACACCCCACCCTACTCCGCCTCAGACTCCTGCTCTCCTCCTCAGGTCAGAGGTGAGTGGCATCTGCCTTCTTCACGTTACGCTGCTCCTCTTCTTGAACCCTGGGGTGAGAAAGAGAGGCCCCTCTCAGTGTGTGTCCCCCCAGGTGCGTGCGGCCCCACTCTGAGACCTGCAGCCGGGGCGACTCCAGTGTCTCTTCACCACTCCGAAGCTGCACCCGGGATGCTGCCCACACACCTGCCCCAGGGCTCGTCTGAAATGAGCGACCCCGGCCGCATCCACAGCAGCTTCCACACCTGTTACCCAGACGCCAGTCACCTCCCGACTCCCCTGGACCAGTCCGTGCCCTCCCATCTGGGGATGAGTTGTTCTTACCGTCAGCAGCCTCTGAGCTACAGCCCCAGGTAAAGGGCCAGTTCCTTAGTTATGAGGCTCTCCGAGCAGCCACCCCTCGGGGCCAGTGGAGAGTGAAGACTGGAGTCCTCTCCAGGAGATGGCAGTGTTGAGACATAGATCAGACTCGCCAAGGCCCCTGCTCTTGGCTTTAGACCATCTTTTAATTAAAAACTGGCTAAACCCAAGGTCCTTGTTCAGTGGAAAGCTGAAATGTCAGGAACATATAGGGAGATGCTGGGCGATGGGGAAGCGCTCTTTGCATTGGCAGCCTCAGCTAGACCGCACAAGGAATTTGTGGATGAGCTCTCAGGAAGATATGTCAGTTAAGCTTTAACTAGCATTCTTTTCTTCTCTTTTCCTTCCTCTCTTGTCTTTCATCTACTCTTTCATCCCTCTGTCTGGATCTAGAGGGTGGCAGAAAGAGTAAAGACCATCAAAACTTGTGGTGAAATTCCACAGGAAGAAATGCGCAGGTGTGAAATGTATGCATGTGTTTTGAGTCTGTATTTCCTCTGTCCCAGTGAGTCCTCTGCCTTTGAAAACGCGGTCGTGTTATTTTCCAAGCAGCTGAATCTCAGATCCGCTGGGTAGAGGAGAACGAAGTTTCAGACCAGTTGGGCTCTGGGAATAGGGACCTGTTCCATCTGCTCCATGCATGGACCTGGTACTGCAGACTAGAAGGGACCCAAGGAACTTTAACTAGAATTAGTCTGAGGGAGGCAGAGAGCAGAGAATTAAATTAGATTTAATGTAACATGGAGAGAAAGAGAGCCCTCACTTTCACTTTGGTTTCTTGCTTTCAGAGCCTCCTTGCCACCAGCCAAGAAGAGAAAGTGCCCGCAGGTGCTGGAGGACCCCGGGGACGGCCGGGTGTGGGCCCAGCTCTCCAGACCACGTGAGCCAACCCGGGGCCTGTTGCTGCCCTGGCCATGAAATCAGGGTCTTTTACCAGCCTTGGAGCCGTCCTATAAAAGTATTTTCTGTCTGCTAGAAGGGCAGCGACAGGCTCTGGGAGTTTCTTTCTTCCCTCTTGACGTGATGTTTCATGCAGCCTGGGGTGGGGTTGTACTGGAGCTCCCAGAAGAGATGCCACCCTCTCCCTCTGGTGGAGACGAATCACTGGTCCTTCCAGTTCCAGGGGCAACGTATCTCAGAGGACCCCGGCCCCGGGTTGGGGAGGCTGTGTAACGTGGCAGCACCTCCGGGAGCCTGCTGCTGTGCTCACTGCTTAGTTCCTTCTTAATCATAATGTGCACACCTGGGGATCTTGGGAAAATGCAGATTCTGATTCAGTAAGCCTGAGGGGGGTCTGAGAGTCTGCATTCCTCACAAGCTCTCAGGTGGTGCTGATGCTGCTGGCTCGGGAAGGTTCTCCGAGAAGCAAGACTTGGGAGGATTTCTCCAGTGGAGCAGGCGGTGAGAAAGCTGGGCTGCCCTGGTACTCGCTTCAGATAGCGGGTTCCCAGTAGATCTTTGAAATGTTGTAAAATCGTTTAGAAGTCTAGTAGCACGATCATCTGATGCTATCTTGCTCTTTGTCTTATATAACATGTGACACATCACGTTTCCAGCTTAGAGACTTGATCCAGTTGAGAACAAATTAGGTCTTTTGAGTCTGAGGTCTTGAACTTTAGAATTTTCAGAGTAAATGCTATGGCACTTTTTAGGGAAAAAGGATGATGCTCCATGCTGAATCTATAGCCACTGTCCGTGATCCAACGTAGGCAGTGTGAACAGCACCCCAAATTCAGGGACCAAGTCTTTTATTCTCATGCATCAGCTTGGCAAGAAGTCCAAGATTTCCTTTGGACTCCCTCCCACTGTTGTCCCCAGACTCCAGAAGCTTATGCTGCCCCGGAAGGAGATGCATGTGTCTCTCTCTTCTGCTTGAGTTGCAGTCTTTGCTTTTCGCAGCTGCATGGTAAGAACTGGTCCTCTGTGCCCCTGGGGACTGCTGCTCCCTTCAAGGACATGTGGCCTCAGCTCCAGCAGGGTCTGTGGGTCCTTCAGTGGACAATGACTTCACCCTCTCAGCCACGCCCCACACACCACCATCCCTGGGAGAGCTTGGCAGAACTGCACTGGGCGTCCGGCCCTGGTAGAAACTGGAACTCTCAGGGCCTGCTTTCCTTTTGCATGGACCCACCGTGGCCAGCAGTTGCTTGATTTATCTTATTCAACCCTAGAAGCACAAAATGCTAATTGAAGCCCCTTTCCAGATGACATCGAGCTCTCCATCCACCTTCCTTGCGAGGTTATTTCAATGTCTTCAGGGATCCTTGCACCCAGCCTGCAGCTTCTTTACAATTCTCAGACACAAAAGGCTGAGTAGACTCCCAGCCAGAGGAGGGAGCTGCCTGGTCACTCTCGCACAGATGCGCCGGCGCGCCAAGCGTCCCGGGCAGGCCACCCAGACCTCCCAGGTGTTCCTCATCAGACTCTTGGGCTGCTCCAGAGTTCAGCTCCTCTGGGGTGGTTCTGCCCTGTCGCTGGAGGGGGCACTGGTTCCCCCACGTCCAGAGAACAGCCAGGGAGGAGTGGCAAGGTGTCCCAACTGACAGGAAACCTAGAATCCCTCTTAAATCCCATTCCGAGGGCACTGAGAGCTGACCGACGGTAACTGGCTCCAGACAACTGTTCCAGAGTGAAAACAAGCAGGTTCCCAGGGCAAAAAAGGGCAAAAACTTAGTTAATCCAAATGCCGTGTTTTCCTTAGAGTTCATATTCTCAGCGGAAGTTTTCTAGCGGAGATTCATACGTGATGCTACAGCGGCCACAGGGTTTTACAAAGGTCGGGGAATGACATGCCCAGAGGAAGGAGGAGCTTGTGCAGGATCCCTGGTGGGAGAAGATGCTCTAAATCCATCAGGAAGGCCTTTCTGGTGACCTGTCCCAAGCAGTCCACTCTGGCCAAGGGTTCCAAGACCCCCACTCGTGGGCTCACAGTGTGGACTTGCTGGGTTGCTGTGGGCAGCTGTAAAATCTTACTTAGAGAGAAAGCAGCTGATGGACGCCTCCTGCTCGCTGGTTCTGGACCCACATGGTCAGACTCCAAATACGAGAGGGTTCTTGGCCTTGTGGTTTGAACCTCAAACACCAGAGTTTTTCAGCCCCAGAGTTGTGACCTTTGGCCCCCAGGGGGAGGCACAGGGGCTGAAGTCACGCTGTACAGTCAGAAACAGTATCTTCTCATCTCACCAGCAGTTGGGGACTTTTCGAGCCTGACTTTTCTTGATTATCAAATGAGAATCCTAATTTCTACTTTACCCATTTCCAAGATTTTTTAACGGTAATGTGTAAGAAAATATTGAAAAAGAGTCTATGATTTTCTCCAAAAGATTGGGACCGGGTGATCTGCTGCCTTGACACGTCTGCTTCTCTCTCCTGTTACCTTTTCTGGAGAAACCCTCAGTGTAGCGTGAAAGGAAGAGGAAGGTTTGAGTTCTGTCTCTCACTGGGCGGCTGCGACGCTGGGCAGGCCATTTCCAGTCTTGGAACGCCAGTTTCCGCATTTGTTGAATGAGATTAAGAATCCTTACCTCATAGGCAATTTATATAAATCTGTTTGGCTGCATCTGCTAAAACACCTCCTATGACCCAGTGATTCCCCTCCTAGGAGTATAGCTAACAGAAACGTGTGCACAGGCCCACTGAGACACGCACAGAGTTGTCTGTAGTAGCATTACTTACAATGACCACCAACTGAAAGTAACCCAAGTGGCCGTCGAGGGCAGGATCAACTGTGGCGTATTCATGCAATGGAGACTGTGCAGCAGTGAAAGTGGACAAATGGCTCCACGTGCAACAATAATGAGCGAACCTCATAAACATACTGTTGGGCAAAAGAAGCCAACACACAGAGTACATATTGTATTGCTCCATTTCTCCAGACTCCTGTGTGGTGTTAGAGTTCAGAGCAGGGATTCTTCCTGGGCAGGAGGTGTCCACTGGAGTGCTGGCAGTGTCCTGTTCTTTGAGCTGGTGATAGTTACCCAGGATAATTCATCTTATAAGAAAGCATCAGACTGTGTACTAATGATCCATATACTACTCTTCATGTGCATTACACTGCAGTAAAGAAAGTTCATTGAAAAACGGGATCCTTACCTTGACGATGAGTTAATGAGTTGATGAGAAACCACATCAAGTGTCTGAGATAGTGCTTGGTGCAGAGAGCACACAGAAGAACTAGACAGTAGTGGTAGTATTAATGATGACATGTCCTCCTACAGCCTTGTGCCTGGGATCTCAGTGTGGGCTTGTCATCCCAGATTCCCATCCCTGGTCCACCAGCTCATGGCCAGCTCCCAGGGAAGCCACGACTATGTCAGTGCTGTTGGAGTGGCTGCCTGACACCCTTGCTGCTGTGATGGAAAGGGCAGAAAAAGCCTTATCCTTGAGGACAATGCCCCCTGTCCACCCTCCCTACCAGCACCTAGAGGAGTGGAGCTGGCCTTTGACTGGCTCTCCTGGCACCTTGACCTTGCTGCCACCACGCTCAAATAGGAAAGGGCCCGGGTGAGCTGGTGGCCGTGCATTAGTTATTTTACATCAGATACAGTTACCATGGAAGCCAAGAACACAAGTGTTTGCCAGACTTCTTAGGAATAACTGAGTCACCTGAGCTGAAACAAACACATGTGATAATGACAGTGCCACCAACACTAATAAAGACACCATTGTTTAAACTGTTCCGGGTGGCAGACCCTGTGCTAAGTACTCACAGTCCTGGGGGGCAGCATATGGTTACTCCCATTCTGCAGATGGAGAAACTGAAGCCCAGAGACCTTCAACCCTTTTCCTAAGATCGTGTCGCCATTAAGGATAAGGCTGTGATGCAAACCCAAGTCCATCTGGTTCCACACTCCAAGCTCTTGCACTTCCTTCCCCTCCCCATTGTGGAGAGAGGCAGCGAAGGCTGAAGGGGCGTCTTCCGTTCTCTGAATTTGGTGTAAGCAGGAGAACCATGGAAGGGTTTTTGTCTTCTTGAAAAGTTTTTAGGCCGGGTAACTTTTGGAGCAGTGAGGGTGTGAAGTGCTCCTTGCATTGCTGACCTCCTGTATTCTTAACTGGGAAAAGTTTTTCAGGATTTTGAGAAATCTTTCCAAAATGGTTGTTGACAAAAACTGAAAAATAGATGTTTTGCATAGGGGCCATGTAATAGTGACAGCCCAAGAAAAACATTTTCTGTGACATTTGACATCACAAGCGACCTGCAGGAGCTCTGTTATTTATTTGTTTTAGGAAGTCCTCAGTAAACGTATGAAGGGAGGAAGTGAGATGAGGGAAAGAAAACCCAGTGGCCCCTGTGTTCCCGTGAGGGCTGAGTGCACGTGCAGGAGTGAGGGTGGGTGTTTTGTATATTCTGTCACATTGCTGCCCACGGCCTTCGGGTCTCATGCACGCCGCTACTCCCCTGCCCTCCTGGTGGCAGGCGTGAGTGAGGGGGTGCAGAGCTAAAAGAAAAGGAGACAGCAGACGGACCGGAATTTACATAAAAATCGCCTGCGGTTGATGGTACAGTTTGTCTCAAATTAAGACAAACAACTTGCAAGGATTATGCAAAAATAGTAGTTTGCACATGTGAAACTGCTGTTATTTGGCCATTTTTGACATACGAAAGTAGCAATTTCTTGTAGTCAATACTACATTAGGAGAAGATGCTTTCTGCTGCTTTCTCTTGGCGTGAGCTTCTGACAGTGCCCCCACTCGCGTTGCGGTATTCTCTCTGCTGGTTAATGTTGCAAGATGGCCAGGACCCCTGTTCTCATTTCTGTTCTGCAAATGAGGGAAGTAAGACGCTAAGCGAGTGAGTAACTCATCTAAGTTCAGAAAGTTGGACCTCAGAATCCTGGTGCCACAGAGACCTGTGACAAACTAGACTGGATTGGTTGCAATTAACAAAAACAAAGAAACAAAGGACAAACCCCAAAACCTCAAACTGCCATAAGCAAAAAACAAACAAAATGAAAAAACAAACCAGGGGGTTTGTTGGCTTCTGTAACCCAAGGGTTTAGGATTGGATCCCAGAACTCAAAGCACGCCACCAGCACTGGGCGCCCTCCTTTCTCAACTCTGCCTTCTGCCGTGCTGGCTTCCTTTCCAGACCGCTTTTCCCGCATGACTCTAAATGGTGCCAGCAGCTCTAGGGCATGGATCTCGAAGGTTCAGACCTCATGGAGGAGAGTCAGCGTCTTTGAACCCGCGTTCCCTGAAGCACTGGGGTCTGCTCTGCTTGGACTGGATTAGGCCATGTGTCCACCTGGTGTGATTATTGATGCGAGTAGTGAATGCCGTACTTTGATGGGTCAAGCCCGGGCTCCTGCCCTCCTCCAGATGGGAGTGGACATCGCTGGAACCACCCAGCCTGGAAGTGAGGAAGCAGGGTGGATAGATGCTGAGGCAGAGTGTCCAGCAAGGGCCCACACTGCCCTAAACTGCCCTTGCTACAGATGAGGAAACAGGGCCAGCCACATACCTCCCGCCTCCCAACACCTGTCACCTTCCCCACGGTCACTCTGCCTCTGACAAGGCCTGTTCTTTGCTCCCTGCAGCTGTCTGTGAGTCTAGGAGAAACAACTTTGGAGGAAGGATCTAATACACTTATTCTTTGCAGTGACAAGTAGGAGTTACAGCAGCAAAGCTCAAGACGGTGACAATGAGGGGCAGAAGGTGATGCCCGAGGACCAGTGCGCTCCTGCTCTGAAGTGGCAGCCGTACCGAAGTGTTCCTTGGCATAGTTTATTAAACAGTCGTTACGAGAAACTGTGAGTGGCCTTAGGAACCTTGTGGTGGGCGGGGGCGAGAGGAGGAAGGCTTCGCTAACTCTCAAGACTAAACCCAGGTATTGGGGCTTTGACACCACCCTGACCAAGTGGGGTGGGTCAGCGAGGAGTATGTCTTACTCCTTATGTTTTGCATTCTAACTAATGAAGGGTTTCAGGAATCAGATCTGTAATTCTAACTTACAATCTGCCCACTAAATGGTGGAGGGAGAGGGCATCTTTCTGAGATCACATGCCCAGTTTAAACCAAAAGCCGGAATTTGGAGATTTCCCAAATCGCTAACATTTAATCCTGCAGTTAATTTTAAATCCTATAGATTTATTTTTTTTAGGCCACACTGAATTGTTAGCTAGTGACGCCCCCTCCCCCACCATCCGTGCTGCACCAAGTGTTGTTGGGTCCGTTGTCAACATACCCGTAGCAGCCGTGGTCGATGGTGGCTTTGCATTGGGAGACTGAAATCAGGCCGTGCAAAATACCCTTAAACCGGAAAAGTTCCATCCCGTTCTTAGCACGTTGTAGTTGCAGGAGCTGGAGCTGGATTTGTGCATTACTTCTCTTGAACATCCTCTGAACTTTCTCTTTCTTCATTAGGATGTAATTTATCTCCTTAAGTGTTCTAGAATTTTCATTGATTATAGATGCCTTCTTGAAATACTAAAAAAATGCTAATGGTTAAAGAATAGGATTTTCAAGTAATAAATATAATATTAAATGAGAAATGTTGGGCTACAAACTTGAGGGCCTTTCTGGTACTTTCCCAATTCAAATATAGCTTCTTTTAGAGCAAAACTTATCACTAGGACTTTTATGTTGGATGAACTAGAAGGAAGACATCTTTTCCTTAAAACAAAATCCAAGGAGTTAAACAGACTTTGGGAGTTGGTGCGTTTAACAGGAAGCAGAAGGAAGCAAACTGCTCATTGTATCCTTGAAATGTCACAACTTTGTGTCTTTGCCACTGTGTGCAATCAGAAAAAGAAAGGATGTGTCCACGTGTCACGGTTTTCACTCTGAGACCTCATTTGATTATCTTTGGGGAGTGTTCCGTGTTCCATCTTAACATAGGTACCAAGGGTTCAACACGTCACACACGCACAATATTTTAACTAAAGCCTTTAATGCTTCGCAGCCTCTGCGTCTGAGTCGACCGAGTTCCCAAAGTAACTGTTCTCTTCCTACTTGAGTAGCTTATTTTTTTTAAAGTTTATTTGAACAGCCAATCTCTGCTCCACTGATCTGGAAGAAAAAGAGAACAGGATGGTGTCAACTTAAAGGTGTAGAGGCAGATTTATTTTTGAATGCTTAGCAATCATTCACTTTTCTTAAGCAAAGTAGGCGGCAGTATTCACCTGGATTAGAATTCAAGCTGCCTTGATTTCACTATTCATATTGAGATAGAAAATCACTTGTCTCTTCTTAGATTATTATGTCTAATTTGTTACAAAAATAGTTTCCCTACGTTACCTAAAAGCAGTAAAGTTATGGGATTGAAAATTTATCAAATCTTTTTTTTCTGAATGATATTTAAAACTGTGTTAACAAGAGCTTTTAAAAAAACAGTTTAGTTGACTTCATAATTAACTTTTGATGTTAAACAGAATTGCTTTTCGTAGGTAAACAAATTTCCATAACCAGAGATTGGCATTTAAGATTCAGAACAAACTCCACCAGTGTAATTGTTGACTGATTCAGTTTCTGCTTCCAGCTGTCCTGAAATTCCAGGCTAATGCTCGTACGTGAGCCGTAAACCTTACCTTCTTCCTTCAGAGTTTTTGACAGTGAAACATGGAAGGTTGCAAAAAGATGTTTCCTTTTTCACAACCAAGACAGCTCTTAATAATCTCTGTAGTAAAATCTGTACTCAATTCATCTAGCCTTTAGATGAGTAATTTAGCAGATTAGTTCTAGCAACCTGAGTCAATATACTTCCCAGATGGTGTAAGACATGTGGTCCTTCTTGAATTCTTCATTTGATGGATTTTCCAGTTGCTGCTGGGGGCATTGTGGCTGCCGAGCCTTTGACCCATCAGCTACTTGAGAGTAATCAATGACCCAGTACTTGATCCATTGGGAAAGTGCTTAACTTGCAAAGTCATGAACACTCTTTTCCCAAGACACCCTTTCATATTTTCTGTTTCTGGAATTAGAGGAAAATTTAGAGACTCCAAGTTGTTCATTAAGTGGCAGCTGTCCAAACTGAGAGGCCAGGAAGCAAAGATCCAGAGCAGCAGAGAGTAAGTGCTGCCCTCGTCCACGTGTGGTCCTGGGAAGGAAAACCCACATTTAAGGACTCTGAGGAATTGAAAATCATGTTCCATATCTACAATGTGTACGGGAAAAACTCACCAAAGCAGTTTTCAACTTTTGTATTCTCTTCTCTACTTGATAATGTTACACATTTAATGTTTTATTTTTACTGACCTTTAAAAGTATTTATTAAACATGTAACACACAAAACATTGCTATTAAAATGATTTGATAATACGCACAAGGCAAAAGTCAGATTAGCCACCCCACCACCCTCCTGTTCCTTTCTGCAAAAGCAGCCAGCTAGGTCTCAGTGCCGTGACCAGATTGGGAGGACAACAGCGAGTGACCACGCTCTCGTCCGTCACTGGGCTGTCAGTCAGTAGTGTGGCTGGCTCTGGCTGATCTGGTTTAAAGCTGTTCCTGGTAATTCTGATCAGCCTGCTCTCCTCACATGACCACAATCAGCCAACTATTCATTCAAGTAACTCTTTGTGTGTTGCTGATGAAATTTCGAGACTTTTTTTAAAGGAAGAAGTAGATGAATTCTATCCCAGATATTTCACAACTGAGTAATGTGACTTCTCAACTTCTAGCTGACGTCTTTCTCTTGCACAGTGGAGTCAGATCAGAGGCTGGAAAGCAGAGGGAGAAGGCAGGCTGAGGAGCCAAGGCTTCATTTGGCAAGAACTGTGCCTTTTCCTTGTGAGAAGATAAAAAACTGTGAGACAGCCAGCTGTGTTTTGAAATATTTTCATTTCCCCAGTAAAAATTCATGAAATCGTTTGATTAAATGTAGCCAAAGGAACTTTCCATAATATATTTTCTTGAAATGTTTATTTAATTAATATTGTTTATGAAAGAAAATATATAAACAGTATTTGTTAAATTGGTTTCTTGATTCCTCTTTTCACAGACCTGATATAGGCTATCAAGTTGTCACAGACAAAGGATTTAATTTCTCACCAGCAGATGAAGCTTTTGTTTGCCAAAAGAAGAACCATTTTCAGCTAACCATCCATATCCAAGTCTGGGGCAGTCCACAGTTTGTCAAAACCCAAATGGGCCTAAAGCCAATAGAAATGTTTTACTTGAAAGCTTTTGGGGTTAAGGTAAGCCTATTATTTAGTTCAGTTTGACTAAGCCAACATTTATGAAGTGTTCTTGTTGTCTGTTGCTGCATGACAAGCTATCCCCAAACCTAGGAACTTAGAATAATAGCAGTCGTTTATTTGGGTCACACACCTGCGGCCTGGCTGTGGCTGCGACAGACCACAGGGGAGCTCCACTGGGCCTGCATCCAGTTCCGGGATAGCTCACTTGCCTGTCAAGTTTGTGCCGTGGCCGGGGGCCTGGCTCTTCTCCGTGTGGCCCCCCTGGGGGACAGCTTGTGCTTCCTCATGGCATGGTGGATGAGCGCTGAGAAGAAACGTCCCAAGACAGAGGAAGTGGAAGCTGCCAATTTCTTAAGCCTGGGCTCAGAAACTGGCACAGTGTCACTTCCAACTGCAATTCTATGGTTTCCAGTGTGTTAATCTCGCACTTCTTTTACTAAATGTCGTCTTAATTATTTTATACTTTTCAGTGCTGGTGCATTTTCACATGGAGTAAGTTCGTAGTTTTCATCAAATTCTCAAAGAGCTTCCTGACTTAAAACAGCCAGGGAGCCACTAATCCAGTCAATGCCTCTCTCGTCCGGTTTAACAAGGGGGACTGAGGCCCAGCATGATGCACGGTCCATCCAGAGAGTAAATTACAGAGCTGGGCTTCACACGAGGGAAGGATGACTTCTGAGGAGTCAGCAGTTCTTGTTAAATTGTCACCTCAGCTCCAGCTCCTTGGGGAGGAACGTCTGTTATCTGCATATCTTACTCGAGATTTACTCTGGGTTTCGGCATTGAGCCTCCCAAATGGGGCCTGACCACTGAACACCGCAGACTCTTGCTCCAAACTGAGCTCTTAAACAAAAACAAAACAAAGCAAAAACAAATTTAAAAAACCAATGAGCTTATTTTTCTGGTTATGGAAGTAATATGAGTCTGTTGTGAAAATTTTGGAACACAATATAAAATTAAGAAGAAGAGACAAAATTCATTCATATTTGGGACCCACCATTTAGTAACCTAATTTTTCTTTGTTTTTTTCTATTGTTAAAATTAATCTCATATTGTTAATAGTATATTGTGGAAATAACAACATACGATATTATTAAAGAAGCTATAAAATATTGTTTACGAAGATGATGTAGTTTTCCGTTGTATGGATGCAACACGTTAATTCCCGTGTTATTGTAAGTAGTTGTAAGTAAAACTCTACGTCAGCAAAACTGCAGTGCGTGTCCGTGTGTGCCCGACTTTGCGTGAAGATAAATTCCAGAAGAGGAGTTTGCACATCGGAGTTACGAACAGTATTACAGCTCTCCATGTAGGCTGTCCAGTTGCTTTCCAGAAAGATCATTACAATGTGAACAACCCACAAGCCGTCCATGACAGGGCAGGTGTCACCATGTCGTTGCCACTATTTACTAACGACAAGAAGAGTTTGTAGCAACAAGAGTCATGCCTCACTTAACGACGGGGATGCCTCCTGAGAAGGGCATGTTCGGCAGTTTCATTGTTGTGTGAACATCGTAGAGTGGACTTCCACAAACCCAGAGGGCACAGCCTCCTATACACCCGGGCTACATGGTGCTAATCTTCTGGGACCACTGTCATGTGTGCGGTCTGTCGTTGACCAAAACATTGTTACCTGGTATAGGACTGTACTGAATAAATATCACTTCCTATATTTTATTTATTCTTGGTGTTTATTGTTGTTTTTTCTCATTAGAATGTAAGCTTTGCAATGGCAGGGATTTCTTAGTTTTGTCTATTTCTCATCTCTAATGCCTCGGGCAATGCCTGGTGCACGGCAGGTGCTCAACAGGTATTTATGGAACGAGCGAACCAACGAACGAATGCATGAATGCGTGTATCGTCTGAGCTGCTTTGCTCCTGTGTTTTACCTGGTCCTCTATGAGCCCGCTCTGTGGTCACTGCTTTCCTGAAATACTCGGTTGTCTGGTGTTCCTGTTGCTAGTTTTACAGGAATTTGTTTCTTTTCTCACCAGTCACACGCTGCTTTAAGGTGGGGCCATTTTCTTATACATCTTTTCAGTGACTTGTCCCTCGGCCCAGTGCCTAGCATGATCCTCGAAAAACTTTCTGAGTACTTGAAGATTATTTACTACTGAACGTTTTTTGTTAATAAGCTAGTTAATTTATTAAGTAATTCATTTACTTTTTGTTGTTCCACACAGGTAGAAGCCACCAATCAAATAATCGCTATTGAACAGTCCCAAGCAGACAGAAGCAAGAAGATTTTCAATCCTGTTAAGTAAGAATTTCTGTTCTCACTTGCTTTGTGAATGTTTTGGGAAGAACATCTTTTGTCTAATTTATTTTGCTTGTTTAAAGTGAACCCCACTGTAGAAACTAAATTAGTAATAATGTGTTAATGTTATGAACAGGTACTTTTCAACAAAAATGAAGTAGGTAAAATACATTGAAATAATTGCAAAAAATTCCTTATTAAAAGCTCCATCTTTAAAGTCATCATTATATTATATTATATTATAATCATTTATTACTGATAACCTTGCTAACAACTTTGGTTCTCTGAGATAGACCATAGCTAGACCTTTCTTCTAATTTTTCATTTAAATCAGCACGATGCTGATTGAATTAACGTCAAGGTTCTGGATCCATGCTGTGCTTGCAGTTCATTTTTTTCTTGTTTTTTAAAGCTCTGTTGGTAGATTGCCTAATGGGTTCCAAGATAGAAAGCCTGCAGGGCTGGGATTGTACAAAGCAATATGGCAGTCCACAGCGAGCATCCACCCTGTAGAGTGACCTGGAGTGGGGTTTGCTTTTTGACGGATTTGCCTGGGATGCAGTGAGCTGGCTCAGTGTAATGACCCTGAGTCAACCCCATTTGGGCTGGGAAGAAGATGGTCCTACAGCCTGGACAGACCAGGCAGCAGCTCAGCCTGACGCTGGAGTGGGAGCCACTGTCCAGACGTGGCGCTAAGCTTGCCTGAGGTGTCTGGTCCTCCCTGTCTGGCAGCCGGGGTGTGGCCACCTCCCGCAGCTGGGCCAGAAGAAGGCGGATGCAGAAAGGGACACGAAGGAATTCACCAGGAACCTAGAGAAATGGCTGTCAGAGGCCAGCACTGTAGTCACCGCGGCAGAGGCACAAAGAACCATGTCTTTTCTCCCGTTGTGGAGATGAGAAAATCTGTTCATGGTGTGGGGAGCACACGGCCCTTACAAGTCAGAAACGCTGGGCTTGAGCTCCTGCTGGATGAGCATTTCCAGTGTCCTTCCGTGGCCTCCCCGGCAGCCGTTCCTGACTGCGGTGGGGGTATTTGTTAGAGCCCAGTGACTGGAATCAATGGTCCTTGCAGTGTGTTGAGAGCAGAGCAGGACACGTACTTGAGGGTCTAGGAACGCGTCCAATGTGATCAAAGACTTCGTTTTCCCTCAGTCTCTCGGTATTTCTGCTGTTTGTTTTAGAGTCGACCTGCTGGCTGACCAGGTCACCAAAGTAACACTGGGCCGGTTACACTTCAGCGAAACCACTGCAAATAACATGAGGAAGAAGGGAAAACCAAATCCCGACCAGAGGTACTGGCATCCCCGTGTGCACCTGGGTGGCTGGGGCTCTATCTGACCGGCCAGCGCCCTCGCAGGCCCCTCTCACCTCTCGGCCTCTCTCTGTTGCCTTCCTCCCTCCCTAACTCTCTCAGATTAACACCCATCTCATTTATGTAGACGGTCTTCTGCTGTGCCACTCTCCTGCACTGCCCGTCTGCCTGCCTGGATCCCTCCAGAGTTCTCCAGAGTGGTGGCGAGCGGCGCCTCCTTGCTGCCCGAGGGCTGAGGGCTGGCCACATTGCTCAAGCCTGTGTGCTGGCACTAGTGCAGATCCCGGAGTCCTGGAGCTCTGCTGTAGCCTTTTCCAATTAAGAAAGAAAATAAATTTGCATTAATGATTTAGATCTGTGGTTCTCATAGTGCTGTCCCAGGACTGGCAGAGATGGCATCGCCCAGACACTTAGTACAAATGCAAGTCCTCAGGGCTCACCAAAGACCTAGCAGATCAGAACCTCTGGGGGTGGGCCCAGCCATTTGTTTTTGACCAGCTCTCCAGGCGACTCAGATGCATGGCTCAAGTTCGAGAACCACTGTTTTTAACTGAGGTTTTTTTTTAAGATTGGCACCTGGCTAACATCTGTTGCCAATCTTGTTTTTTTTCTTCTTTTTCTTCTTCTTTTTCTCTCCAAAGCTCCCCATACACAGTTGAATATTCTAGTTGTAGGTCCTTCTGGTTGTGACATGTGGGACGCCACCTCAGCATGGCCTGATGAGTGCTGCTGAGTCTGCGCCCAGGATCCGAACCAGTGAAACCCTGGGCCGCCCAAGCAGAGCACGCAAACCTAACCACTTGGCCACCAGGCCAGCCCCAAGAACCACCGGTTTTAGAACATAGGTTTTGGAATCGGAAGGAACTGAGTTTGAATATTTGATACTGCCACTTACTGGCAGGGTGACCTGGACACAGACTCAACCTCTCCGAGACTCATTTCCCATTCTGTGAGAGGGGGACAATATCCATATCCAACTGCAATAGGGTCGTTGTGGGTTCTGAATGAAAATAATGTGGCTAAACTGCTTGGCCCAGAGCATGACACATTTCGAGTGCTCAGCAGATGGTAGTTACAATAATAATGATGGCAATGATTACTATTACTGATGTACTTAGACACAGGGGAGAATTCTCATTCTGTAGGGACTAGAGGATTTGCAAAGTGTTACAGAGGAAGCTGGCGCGGTATTTTCACGTAGTCCTTAGAGCAAAAGCTGCTCTGAGGGGCAGTTTCTATTTTGACTTTCAAGAAATGGTCTGATCTTAACCATGTCTCATCGATGGGACATATGAAGAAGCAACTGAAATAACAGTGATGGAAATTGCCTGGGGAGCAATTGGAAGGGGGTCCAGGCCTTTGACTAAAGTCATGACGGGAGAATGTGGAAGGCACAGCGTGCGTGGCCAAGAGCACCTCGGGATGGGAAGGACCAGTGTGGTTGGGCACATCCTAGGGGCTCGCCCTCCACAAGGCCCCGGGCATGTGGCTCGAGTGGCTCGGGACAAAGGCACCTCTACGGTGGCTTCCTGTTGTGCATGTGTTTGTGAGCAATGCTGTGCGGGGGCGTCCAGGAAGGCAGCGAGTGAGGCCTGCGCCAAGTCAGCACAGATGGGCTGAGCCCAGGGCCCCACCAGTGTCCCAGTGAGGGCTCTTGGGGCCTGCAGAAGAGCCCACAGATGCTCCAACTGGGCGAAGGGTGGACCCAGGACAATGATGGGTCAGTCAGCTGCTCTCTCAATTCACGGGAAGGGCAACTTAGAGCAGAAGAGAAAATCTTTGAGTATGCGATCTTTAAATGCAAAAGTCATCGAGGTGAATTCACTGTTGGTTAACTGTTGAGTGGTATTTGGTTGCATAAGTTATGCGTCTGTTCCCTGACGTGTTGGCCTTGGTCTGCTGTTTCTGAACTAGATACTTCATGTTGGTGGTCGGGCTGTATGCTGCCAGCCAGGACCAGTCCTACGTGCTGTCTGCCCACATCTCCGAGAGGATCATCGTGAGGGTAAGCTCGTTTCTTTCACCTTTCTGCCACCCCTCATGCCTTTCTCCCCTGTGAGTGGAATTTGCGTTTTTGATGACGTGCTCGATCAGTTCCTGTGTCTCAATGATGATGATGGTGATGATGATGATGATGTTGATGATGATGGTGATGATGATGATGATGATGATGATGATGATGATGATGATGTTGATGATGATGGTGATGATGATGATGATGATGATGATGGTGATGATGATGATGGTGATGATGATGGTGATGATGATGATGGTGATGATGATGATGATGATGGTGATGATGATGATGGTGATGATGATGATGATGATGGTGATGATGACAGTAACTGCAGATCCTGCTCCTTTAGCTTTTACACAGTGCTTCTCAACCAGGAGAGCTTGTGTCCCCAGAGTCACCTGGGAGTGTCTGCGAACACTGTTGGTTGTCACAACTAGGGGTGCTACTGGCATCCAGTGGGTAAAGGCCCGGATGCCACGCAACACCTTACAACGCACACGACAGCCCCGCAAAGAATTATCCACACAAATGTCACAGTGCTGTGGCTGAGAAACCCTGCTTCTACACTCTCTTCTCCCCGCTGGGCTATATAGTTTATACATCGCAGCATTTCACGTTGTTCTCTGTGTGTGTTACCTTCTTTACACCCAGAGGAACTGAGGCTCAGGAGGGTGAGAGACTGGTCCGTGATCATGCAGCTCGTGTCGATGGGGCCCGAGTTACAGCCACAGGGTGGGGAGAGTGGTCGGCAGGCACTTCCTGCCCCAAAAGTGATTAGTGAGCCCAGGGGCCCCTGGGCACCCGCAGCGCATGGAAATGGCTCAGCACGTTTGCTGAATGAATGATGGGTCAGAGCTGTGGACAGAGTCTGGGCAGCCACAGAAACATCAAGCTGTCAGCACTGCTGCTGCAGCTGTGAGGCCAGGCTGCCAGGCTGAGAACGCCAGGGGCACGAGGCAGCCGTGACTGCAGGCCCGGCAGCCTGGGATGGGCTGTGTCCTCACGGGCCCTGGAAGTGACCCAGGGAGGACACGTATGTCCCGAAGGGAAGATGCTTCACTATGGGCGCACCTCGCATGTGCGGGCCGCCTTGGGCCTGGGCACGAGATCTGCCCATCCGGGAAAAGTCTTCTTGCCTCGAGCTATTCTGAAACAAAGGGCCTCTCTGTAATTCTTTTAGCCAATTAAAAATAATAAGCCACCTGTTAGTGGGAATCTTACAGTTTTAATGGCAGTGAAGTAATAATGGAAATGAGGTAAACGCTGATGTGTTCCAACATCCCAGAGTAAGGGCTGGGCTGTGTGCCTGCCAGCGTGCCGGCCCCAGGCTGCGAGTTTGTAGGGTCTGATCTAACCTGTGGCAACAAGGCTCCTCCTGGGCAGAGGCTGGGGCAGGGGGGCCTCTCCCTGAGGTCGTGAGCCAAGGGCAGAGGTTCCAGTCCACGCCCAGCAAGGTCCAGGTGGTCCTTGACATCTCACCTGATGTAATCTGGGATTGCTTTGCTGCACTGAGGAATCCGATTTAAGTCAAGTCTGGAAACTGGCTTGCTTATGGTCTCCAGTTTCTCAGAGGAAGGAATAAAGACAGATGATGCCATTCTTTTCAGAGTTAGCACGGATCAGATAGCACGACAGGGCCACTCTGAGCTGAGTGACTCATGCTCGAGTCAGGAGGACTGTGGTCACCTGCATACCCTGAGTGGTTTACCTGGCGTTGAGGTCTCTCCATGTCCCACTGGCAGCTCCTGCAGAGCTGTGTCCTGTGTGGTTGCTGTGCGAGCGCTCGGAGCAGCAGTGCGAGAGGGAACCCCACTGTCTGACATTCTGTTACCAGCACTGCGCTAATCAGCACCTCTCATATCCAGAGCACAGTGATGATTTAACTCGTGATGGTGACTTGGAGAAATTGAGAGTCTCCACAACTCATTTTCAGTATGAATACTAAACAACATTAAATTGTGCTTGGTATACATTGGGTGTCATGTTATTCACTGAATATTTTATTTTATTTATTATTATTTTTGAGGATGATTGGCCCTGGGCCAACATCCATGCCCATCTTCCTCCCTTTTACGTGTGGGTCACCGTCACAGTGTGGCCTGATAAGTGGTACACAGCCCCGTGCCCAGGATTCGAACTGGCGAACCCCTGGCCACTGAAGCAGAGCATGCAAACTTAACCACTGTGCCACCAGGCCAGCCCCTCTGAATTTTTATTTTAAAAAGTGATCGTATTCCAGATTTGGTCACTTTCTTCTAGCCGTAATTTTTGGTTAAAGAGAATGTCCTATTCTATAAGTGTGCTGGCAACACGAGGGCTGCCCCTCTCGACAAGAAGGGGGATGGTAATAACACAAGCCGTCTCCCCCCAAGACTGGAAATACCTTACTGATGTTATTTCATTCTGACCCCAAAATGCGGAAGCGAAAATGAAAGGCAGCCTGTTGAATCTATTTAATTGTTTAACGTTTAAACCAACCAAGAGAAAAGCTGAATTTCAGAAGTGGTGATGTTGTTTGAGTCGGTGAGTTTGAGAGAGGTCCACACAACATGTTTCCTGCCCCAGATTCTAGAGGCTCCATGCAAGTCTATGCATCATGGGCTGGGTGGGGGCAGACCAGCCTGCATTCTACAGAAAAGCCAGGTGCGCCCCCTTAGGCCGTGGCCTGGGTCTGTCAGTGTGAGCTCCAGAATGAAGGAAGAAGACCTTGACAATTAACGATGTCACAGACCTGACCGCATTAAGTGGAGAACTGCAACTTGCATTTAGCAGATCCAGATTCATTTTGATGCCCAAGCTATTCCTCCCAGGAGCAGAGGTCACTAAGGGTGACTCTGAGGGTTGGGCTAAATGACATTCAGGCCTCAGGAGGGGTCAGGAGAGCCAGCCTGTCAGTTCTGCCAGGAGAGAGAGCAGTGGGCGGGACCCAGGAATTGTTCATCTGGGTTGTCAATCAAAACAGCTTTAGAAACTATTAGAGTCCTGTAGTGTAAATTGAGCAATTCACTGGAAATTGAGGTTTCCTCCAGGAGCAGATTTATTCCCAGGTCTTTGTTTGGGGAGCCTCCCCCAGCAGAGCTCCCGTTCGTGACGAGGCTTTCCCGCTCCGCTCTCCCTGTAAAACTCGTGACTGGGCCGGCGTGGAGTGCCGCAGCGCAGGAGGGGGGACTGCTCCTTCGTCTGCCTTTCAAAGGTGCACCCGGGCTTCTTAGTTTTGAAAACTAATAAATTATTCCAGTTTCTTTTCTGGAAGAACAGAAATGGGCACGTCTTCAAGAAGTCCTCCTTTACCGCCCTGCAAACCCACTGCCCTGAGGAGGGAACCACAGCCGCAACACACAAGAAACAACGCAGGGACCGCATGGGCCGGGGGAGAGGGCCCTGCCAGCTGCCTCCTCCAGGGCCACTGACTCCTGCCCGTTCCTGACCACGAAACTCCTTCCTCCCAACACACACACACACACCAGACACACACACACACACACCAGACACACACACCACACACACACACACCACACACACACACACACCACACACACCACACACACACACCACACACACACCACACACACACACACACCACACACACACACACACACCAGACACACACACACACGCACCACACACACACACACACGCACCACACACACGCACACACCCCAGACACACACACACACGCACCACACACACACACACACGCACCACTCACACACACACACCACACACACACACACACACCACACACACACACACCACACACACACATGTACCCCTCTTCTGGAGTTCAGATGAACTTTTGTTTACCCCCAGGAATCAGGTGTGGAGCAATGTCTGTCTCCCTCTGCAGCTGGGGTTCCACAGACTCTCCTGTCGGCTCTGGAAGGGGTGACTTAGGGAGCCAGTTGGTATAAAGACGTACATGTGGTCCTTAAACTTTGTGAGAATCAGAATCCCCTGGAGAGCTTGTAAAAACTCACATATGTAGGTGCCACCACCACGGTTTTTGATTCAGTAGGTAGGAAATGCCCCAGAATGTGGGTTTCTAACACACTTCCAGGAGATGCTGCTGCTGCTGGCCTGCGGACCACACCTTGAGCAGCGTTGGCAGAGAGCATCTCTTGGCCCGTTTTCCGTAGCCCTTTCAGAAGGTACAAAAGGGGATTTCTTACGAGCTGCCTCCCTCAGCTCAAGCTCGCCCATTATGCTCTTTGGCGGCTGCTTCAGAAGCCCAAACAGTGGAGAAGCAGAGGAGTTCCAGCCTCCCGTCCCAAACTTGGAGCTGGCCTCCAGTGACTGTCCATTGCTGTTTCCTGTTCCGAGCACCTGCAGGGGGCGCCACTGACACAGTCTCTTTGTGACCCCAGTTGCCCAGAATTGTACGTCTTGGCAGGTGCCTTGCTGAGGAGAGCAGATGAATCCATTATGGGCTGGACGGTGTGCACTGTGCACCCCACAGTGCATTGAGGATGAATTTGAGCTATTCTTCCTCATTTTTGCAGTGTTCATGTATACATGATTTCAGTAAATTCCCACAGCCCCGTGAGGTAGGTAAAGAAGACGTTATTATCTCTATTCTTCGGAGGAGAGAACTGGTACAGAGAGGTTGAGTGACTGCGCCAAGCTCACACAGCCAGTTTGTGTCATAGCATAGGCTAAAATGTTCGGGTCTTCCCCTAAAGATGTGAAGCTGAACGATAAATAAGAAAAATATTTTAGAAACTTTAATTCATTTTGGTGTTTGATATCGATCAGCCACTATTGGGCAACATGTGAATGCAACTTCATAATTCCAGAAAGTTTTTCTGTGATTCCATTGCAGTTTGCTTTGACACCTTAAGATGCTGGATACCAGAGAAGGGAAATAAGGTCACATATTGTATACCAACATTTCCTGTCACGATGAGGACCCCTCCTGGGGGCTACATATTTAGAACATTGTAGATTGTGGCCCTTTCCAAAATGGTTTGAATGTATTTTATGGGTGTGTGTTTTCACCTGACGAAAGCCAGGTGAGATTGTTGCAATTGTTCCCCAAAATTAAATCTGGTTCTTCCAGGGTCAAGTTACCGACATGATCATAATTATCCCACAGCTTGTTAAGAAAAAAAAAACCCATCACCATCCTATTTTGTTTCCTTCAAGTGGCTCATTATGTTCAGAGTGGAGCAAAATGCATCAGCGTTTTATAGGGCACAGCTCTGGGTTTAGTTGATTGCTCGCTACGAAGCGACTTGAGTCAAAGCCAGTTTGCCATTCACAACCGCCAGGGCTCTGGGGACCTTGCAGAAAAGCTCTTTGTTGGAGTGAATTCACACCAAATAATGTTGAAGGTTGTTACTTTGTATCCTTCCACTGCTTTTGTCTGTCAAGGGTCCTTGGTATCTTGCAAGCAGCTCAGTGTTCAGACAGGTAGAAAAGAAATGGAAAGTTGAGGACACCTAAAGTTGTTTAGCTGAACCCAAACCAAGAACTAAACTTTGTGGTTTCTTTTAATTATTTTAAATTGGTAACAAGTGCCTGTGGTAAAAACATTCAAGTAATACCGAGAGAGTAAATAGTGAGCACCCAGTGTCTGCGTCCCCCAATCCCCATCCTGGAGGAAGCCGCTCGGCTGGTTCGCTCAGTGCTCCTCAGAGACGCTCTGTGCATGTCAGTGCTGTTTGCAGTGTCTCGTGTGCGCCAGGAAGGGGGAGGGGAGACTTCGCATGAACGCCGAATTTTGGATGGTCAGGGTCCCTGCTGTTTGTCTGAATTTGTGACAACCTGCCTGAAACACACAAAATCAGATTTAGAAGAATAGGTCATAATTAAAAAAAAAAAAAACTAATGTCGTGGTGAGGATTTTGGGGGATTCCGAGATCCCTCCTTCAAAACAGTTGGAAATATGGTCAGCGGCCGCGGGGGTGGGATGGGGAGGGAAGTGGTATAGCGGGAAATTCTCCAGCAAAGAATTGTATTCAAGAGTAAAATCTCCAGAAATCTTTCCAGCCTAATGGTCCCGCCTGGATCTTCTTTGAAGCCTGCATTCGGCCACGGCTGCTTCCAGGCAGCACCACGAAAAGGCAAAGTTAGAATCATTGTTTAATAATCAAAGGAAGGAAAATTCCAGCTCCAGGAATTATTAGCTTTGTGGCCTTGGGCAATTTGTTTCTCCTTTCAGAGCCTCAGGATCAACAAAATGAGGACACACTTCATGGGACTGGGGTGTGGATTAGCACACAGCAAGTGCGGCTGTGTTTACTGCCCCTGCTGTGCAGTCTAGGTTCATGGAATAGCTGAGCTGTATTAAATAGATTTGTATTGTCATTTGCTTGTCAATTGTGTACACATTCATAAATAGGAACATGTCTGAAAACTATAAAAGGGCTCGCTAAATGCAAGGTATTTTATTTATCTGAGCTTTAAAAAATTTATGTTATATCCTGATGTAAAGTTCTGGTTTTAAATTATTATTATTATCATCTCTGCAAAAATAGTCATTTTGAGTTTTCTTCTTCTTCCTTATCATCCACCTGGTGTAACTGACACATTCTCAGTTCCAGACAGATGCGGTAGGGACTCGGGTTTCCACATGGCCACTGAGTCCCTGCTCAGGGGGCAGAGCAGCCAGGGGGCCCCGGCTCTCCTGGGGCCACAGGGTAAATGGATAAGTCAGAATGCCACGTCCAGCATGTGATCCTCAGTGAACCAGAACATTCTGTTCTCCTTTGCTCCGAGGCATAAAAGCGATCCTCTATTCCTGCTACTGTCGCTTTCATGTAATATATTTGTGTATTTTTTCCAGGCCTCTAACCCTGGGCAGTTTGAAAATGACAGTGATGCATTGTGGCAGCGAGGACAAGTTCCAGAATCTGTTGTCTGTCATGGTCGAGTGGGAATAAACACAGATGCGCCGGACGAAGCCCTGGTTGTCTGTGGCAACGTGAAAGTGATGGGGACAGTTATGCATCCGTCTGACAGCCGGGCGAAGCAGAATGTCCAGGAGGTGAGCACAGGCACGCCTTGGGCACCTCCTGACACCTGCGTTAGCTATGCTGGGCGCTCCTGGCCTCTGACACGCCTTGCACGGGGCGACTCTACGTGTCATCTGGTGGCGTGAGGCGAACGAACATAATGCTGAGCAGTTATGTGTGTCAGAGCCGTTGGGCATCTCTGCTGAAATTGTGCAGCAGTTCCGACCCAAGAGAATAGGTTTGCCTGACAGGAGCAGTGACAGTGATAGCAGCACTGGCCTCACGAGCAGGATGTCTCTGAGTTATGTTCTGGGCCATTGCCCTTCCTGCCATGCGTTGTCATCCACTGGAGCTTGCCCTTCCTTCCCAGCTCCAGGTTCCCATCTCCCTGCTCATGTTCCCAGCAGGTCCGGGGCCTCTCCAGCCTCTTCCTCCCCGAGTCCTTGGACCAGCCCTGCGGCCATGTCTCCCCACTCTCTTTCTCTGAGGCGTAGTTGGAGAAGTCCCTCCTCCTCAGCCTCGCTCGGTCAACCGCATCGCCCAGGCTTTACCCAGACCTCCCTCTGTGGAGAGGCAGCCGCCTAGTGGAAATCACAGGACAGAAATCAGGGGGCTGCTCCTCCATTTCGGGCTTGCCCCACAATGTGACCTTGGATGAAATGCTTGCCCTTGCTGAAATTTACTGTCTTCATCTCTAAAAAGGAAATGATACCTCTCTGCTTGACCCCACCAACTCTTATATTTTTTGACCCCTTGAGATAATAAGTCCAGAATTGTCTTGGAAAGTCGCAAGTGCACCCGGGGGGTTAGGACGAAGATGCCAGGTCACTCCTGGTCCCAGCCCTTCCACATTTAACTCTGTCCCTTCACGGCCGCTGCCACCTGCCCGCCAGCTCATGGACGGCCCCTCCTAGAAGCGTTTCTGAGGCTGTGGCAGAATGATGTTTTTACACCTCCTTTCCTTACTTGTTTTTGGTTAATAGGAAACTTAATTTATAAATCACTGGCCATTCCTTTCCCCGTGCAAAGCTGCACTGGTTTTTCTAAACCGGCCAAGGAGAGTCCTCCTTTGCTGAGAGAATTCCAGACAATGGTTGTAATTTAGACTTTTACGCCAACTGGGAAGCTGCGGCTCATGTGAGAAGAGCTGTGACCTACCAGCCGGATGGGACCCTTAGGACTGGAGAGTTCTCACAGACATTTCCAGACCCGGCCCTGCCCGGTGGCCTCTCCCTCTCAGAGAGAGTTTCAGATCACACCCACTCAGCCATACCCTGCCGGTGGTGCTCAGTCCCGGCCAGTCCTGTCTCGACGAGGTGGACGGCAGCAAGCCCTGCGCCCCCTCCAGGCTTTGCCCAGGACGTCACTTACCAAACGTCTTCAAATGGTGCACCTGGTCCTAAAATAGCAAGCTTCCCGAGAACTTCTCAAGTCTCTTCCAGGAAGCCTTTTGCGCAAAGTGAAATGCCACCCAGTCCGGGCTCTCCCGGATCCGCTCCTGCTCACAGCAGCAGGAGAGAGTAAGAGAAGCCCAGTCCGAGGGGGAAGGCTGCGTTTCGGTCCCGGTCCTGGCAACCACGAGCCCAGGAAGTGTGGCTGGAGATGATCTGTGCCTCCACTTACTCAACAGGATGCTCCTGTTCATGTTACTCGTGTTGAGGGCTGGTTCTAAGCTCATAGATGTGAATAATTTTTTAGCGGTACAAGGCTAAACAAATAAATATTATTATTACTTACTTGTAAAAAGCAAAAATTATTTGTAATTTATTTATTAAATTATTTCATATTAATATATTTGCTCTTAACCTATCTATCCACATTTATGAAATATGTCTCTAGAAATCTTGTCTATCCCATTCACCATTTATTACAGACCAACGAGCTGATGGTAATGTTGACGATGGTGCTGACAGGTGTGTGAACGTCCTCCTCATGTCTCCCTGACTCAGTTTGTCCAATTTTAAAAAGAGAGCCGTTCTTCCAGGTGTGCTGGGCACTGACCTTCCGATGATGATCTGATGCAGCAGAGGACTGCGGCGATGTCTCGTCTGTGAGGATGCATGGTGACCAGGGATGGCTCCTGGATGGACCGTTGCAAAGTGTGGCGGCCAGATGTGTTCCCCGACACTGTGACGGGGACAAGACTGCAAGCGCTGCCTCGGCTGGCACTGTGTCTTCGCTTAGAGCAGTGTGGGTCGTTTTGTGGTTCCTGAGCACACAAGCTCTCTGCTCAGAGTCCCAGGGGGAGACCTCTGGTGCCCATCTGGACACTCATCCAAGACACAGAGAAGATAAAGCGGGTAAGACTGAGACCCTGAAACTGAAGTACCGGGAAAATGAGGCCAGCCTAGGTGAGGAGCAGCTCGCTTCCCCTACAGCAGCACTGTCTCCTGATGCGGCTACAGACCGGAGGAAGTGCTACGGGAATGAGCCAGACTAGGGTGGAGAGGAGATGCTGGACCCAAAGGGGCGTGAGGGAAACTTGAGGAAGCTGGAAGTCGAGTGCATCGGTCAGCTGTGCGGTGAAGGCTGGAAAAGTGGCCGCAAACGAGGAAAAGTACAAGCCTGAGGAGAAGTCGATGCAGAAGAGATGCTCAGAGGCTGTTCTGTTCTCTCCCAGCTGCGCCAGCAGTGCCGAGCACAGACAAAGGGTGAGAGCTTGAGAAAGTCAGGCAGCAGAGGCTGCCCTCAGGACTGTGCACAGGTGCAGGTGTCGCTCAGCTCAGCTCAGGTGAGCCAGCGTCGCTCAAGCTGCTCCTGAGGGGATGAGGGGCCCTGAGGGTCCCAGCGTGGGCGCAGGAGATGACGGGTGAGGGGCTCGCCTGCCCTGAGCAAAGCACAGTCCCACAGCCTGGAATGTCTTCCCTGTGCTTCTTGAGTTAATGACGCAGAGACCCTGGGTGTGAGGGAGCGTGACGGCATTCATGGTCAGAACTTTCCAGAACTGCTGTGGGCAAGATTGAATCAGATGCTGAGTCCTGTCTCCAGCTTCTGCTCAACACACATGGACGAGCAGGCTGGGCGTCGAGTGCTGGCCTGCGCTTCCTAGAGGAGGATCCGGGGTGCAGCCCTGGCCTCAGGGGTCCTCCAGAGGCCAAGTGTAGGCACAGGGACGTGCGGGAAGGCTGTTTATCTTCCTCTGGGAACGTCCACCAGCCAGCGTTAGAGATCAGAGGAGCGTTTTCTTAGAGAAAGTTTGTCCCAGAAGGTGGTGGATCCCCAAGCCACCCTCAGAATTTTCTTTGGCCCCAAATCTACCTGAAATACAATGGTAATAATACTATAGGACCTCATGGCTATGTGTAGCAACATGTCTCTGGGGAGGATGCATTCAGGGATCCAACTTAGACACCAGGGTCGTTTCCCTCCACGCCTGGACGGCCTGTGGAGGGTGCACCCTCCTCTGCTTTCCACCTGCAGCAAAGGAGCCCACACGGCCTCCGCCCGGGCCCCCCTGGGGGCCACGCAGGACCAAGGGGATAAGAAGGAGGAGGCCAGGACTCCCAAAGGTGTAGGGAGCGGGGACCTGGACAGGGCCTGGCTGGGGCAAGGCCAGGCCAGGCTGGCTCCTGATTGGCCCCTGTCCTCCATTCTGTTTGTCAGGGACGGGTCTGCTATCTCACTACCTCTGTCCTCTCATTCCTCCTTTGCTTTGTCGAAGGTTTTGGGTGCTGTTACGTGCCAGACACTTTGCTGGGCGCCGAGCAGGTCCTGAGATGAGCGAGGCCCAGGCCTTGCCCTGAGGAATGGAACTTTTATTACAATTTCACGTCCAGATAGGAGCTGCTCAGTGAGTCTCTGGTGCCTGGGACAGTGTCTGGCACACAGTAGCTGCTCATTAAATACTGTCGACTGAGCGGAGGGACTTGTGGTGGAAAATGTGCACACGGCAGACCGAGATCGTGCCTGTTCCTTCCTAGCATGGCCTGCACGCCCTCCCTGCTCTGGCCTCAGGCTTCACAGCCCAGCAACGCCAAACTCTGCTGAGCCTGCGCAGACACCGTGCAGGGACCTGCTGCCTCGGACCCGGCTCTCGGTGTTCTCTCTGCCTGGCATCCCTGTCTCACGCTCTCCACCGCCTGCCCCCATACCTTTCCCTGACTAATTCCATGTTAGAGTGATCGGTTTATTTAGCGAGTATTAGTGGAGCCCTTGCTACGTGCAGGAATGGTCCTAGACTCGGGGGATGGTGACAAACAGAGAAGCAGGGCCTCCGGTGCGTCCTCGTCCTCCGGGGTGAACACCCTCCGGGGAGACAGATGATACAGGGGACACAACTGGTCATCCTGTGATGCTTTGGTTGGTGCTGTGAAGAAAGAGAGCAGGTGCCATTAGCACAGGGGCAGAGGGGCCCTTCCTGGGCTTGGGGTCAGGAACTGCCCCTCGGGAAGGGACGTTAAACTGGGGAGGTGGAGGCAGGCAAGCGGGAAGGAGGAGCTTCTGAGGCAGGGAAGACGCTGGAGCAAGGTCTTGCGTGAAAGGCGGGGCAGTTTGGGAAGTGAAGTGAGACCACTGTCCCTAGGAAGCTCCCTTTCCGTCCCCCAGGGTACATCAGACACCCCTGTGGTGCTGCCATGACCCTCTGCTCATACCCCAGCATCGCCTGGGTTTCTCGCATCGTCAGATGAGCATATGTGGTGGGTCTGCCTTCCTGCCTGGACCACGAGCTCCCAAAACTCCGTCGTTTTTGAAGTCCCAGCTCTCGGTGCAGCACATGGTGTGTTGAAAGCGACTGGTGGCTGTTAGTTAAATAAAACTAGGAATGAATGAACTGAACCAAGCTTTGGATAACAGGAGTTACAAAACACCAGTGAGGTCAAAATTATTCCCCCCGACAAACACCCGCAGGAAAGCCCATCTCTTCAGCCAATTAAGCATCAAGCCACAACCTTGGACAACCAGCAAACGGGGTGGGGTCGGGAGGAGGGACAGGGAGGTTGGGGGGAGCCTTTAAGGATGTGGGAGGAGCTCTCCTGCTCCCTGACTGGTGGGTCAGGGAGGGCTGAGGGCCATGGCAGGGGTTTTCTTACAACAACAACAACAAAGCATTTTGGGGTTGCTCTAACACGTGGGTGCATGTCCAGGCAGTATAATTTCAATTGCCAGGAGACCACTGGTTTCATAATCCAGTTAAGTTCTAAAAGAAAATTTAGGGAACCTACATAGGCCTGCCAAACCTTTACTTGTTGAATAAGGTCATTTAAAATAAAAATCGATCCTGCTATAACATCAATTTGTGGAAACACAACTCCAAGGGGAATCCAAATGAAACACATTAAGCTTTGAGGAAAATTCATCCTGTTGTCTTCATTGCTGTCATCTTGCTGGGACCCAGAGAAACTTTTCTGAGGACTTCGCAGTGACAGTTGGGAACGCCTTTAACAACCTGCAGGCGCAGTGAGCACAGAGGAGGATGCCATCACTGAGCAGGGCGGTCCGGGAGGAGCCATCTGTAGGAGGGGAAGGGTCTCGAAGGTCCAGCAGGTGTGTGGTTGGGGCCTGTAATCTGCCACTTGAGGAAGTCTTCTCCTGTGATTCAGTGACGGAGGCTATGTCCACGCCCCAGAGGCTGTTACTTGAACCAAGCATTGCGTTGTCAATTTATGAGCAGGATTGACCTGTGTTTGTTTATACTGTGTGTTTATCTCAAAGTGATGTGGTGCCATCCCGAGCAGCAGTGTCCATTCTCGGAGGGAGGGTTCCCGTCTCAGGAGAGAAGTGAGGTGGGAGCAGGCTTTGCCCTGCAGTTTAGACCGAGAAACTGGCTCATTTGTAAGTCAGAGGATGGGGGTGACTGACGTGAACCTTGGAACTCTGGCTTATCTGAGAAGAAAGACATAAATTTCTCTTAAAATAGTTTGGGCCAGGGGAAAGGACAGTCCCACTGTCCGTGTTCCTGATCTCTGTGGGTCACTCATTGATTTGAGCAGCGAATATCTAAGCGGGTGAAATGTGCTCTTTTTAAATTAAATTAGGTTGACACAAATGAACAGCTGAGGAGAATAGCCCAAATGAGGATTGTCGAATACGACTACAAACCTGAGTTTGCGTCTGCCATGGGGATAAACGCTGCGCATCAAACAGGTACGCGCACAATCCCCTTGTTACCTTTGTATTGTCGATGACTAAAGCCCGATCTATCTGGAGCCTGCGTGCTAGGGCACTGCACAACATCTTGTTGGTCTCACTCGTGCCCTGTGAAGCCCCATCCTCACCAGAACAGGAAAGTTAAAGGAAACTCCTCTGTTGTCTTCACTTGACCCCGCACCCCGACCCCTGCGCCCCAGGTCCTGGGGGACTATTTGGAATGCACTGTTTCTGTTCACTTGGGGCCCCTTGCTCCCAGGATGGGGGCTGAGGGGCAGACGGCAGCTCGGACTGCATGAGGGGCAGCACTGGGCAGTTGTGGATGGAGCGCGAAGGTGGCAGGCAGGGGGGTTGAGGTCAGAGAAGGGCTCAAGTGGTGCTCATGCCCCAAGGCAGGAATCCTAAAGACAGAGGGACCACTTCAAAGTTCTCCTGCAGGAAAAGAAAGGAAGCCAGCGCCCAGGGTTTCCAGGGTGTTCGCTCAGCCCTCCCCACATGCGCCCAGGGTTTCCAGGGTGTTCGCTAAGCTCTCCCCACATGCGCCCAGGGTTTCCAGGGTGTTCGCTCAGCCCTCCCCACATGCGGCCTGGAGTCCAGGGTGTTCACTCAGCCTTCCCCACATGTGGCCTGGAGTCCAGGGTGTTCGCTAAGCTCTCCCCACTTGTGGCCTGGAGTCCAGGGTGTTCACTCAGCCCTCCCCACATGCGGCCTGGAGTCCAGGGTGTTCGCTCAGCCCTCCCGACATGCGGCCCAGAGTCTCAGGGAAAATGACACTGCATTTTTAATCCCACAGTGGCTCTTGGCTCACAATTCCATTTTTGCTTCTAAAGCATCATAGATCAAAGCAAAAGCTGAGGAGGGATAAGCAGGTACTTGCAAGGGGTCTGGGTGGCTTCCGTCTTCCATTCTGCTTAGGCATTGGAGGAGTATGTCCAGAAAGGTCTTTTCCTGACTAAACCTGTGGGGTGTTTTGTTTCAAGGAATGATTGCCCAGGAGGTAAGAGAGATCCTGCCTGCAGCCGTCAGAGAGGTTGGCGATGTCACATGTGAGAACGGAGAGACGCTGGAGCACTTCCTCATGGTCGACAAGGTAACTGCCAGACAGACTCTGCCGCTACAGCCTTACCCCCGCGGTGGACACCTGCCAGGGCGTCCCAGTGCGCCACACAACCGGCCAGGAAAGGGGACAGTAAAGGAACTTGGCACCAAACTGGGGAGTAGGTTGGTATCCATGATCCCACACTGCTCATTGGTACCAAAAAGAAGTCCCATAGGGAAAAAGAGAAAGGGATGTGCCCCAGCGAGTGTCAGAGTCCAGCGGGTCTTACTGTTGGGGAAGACTGGCCGTGGGAGAGGCCAGGCAGCCTGAGCACCCTTGAGACCAGGACTGAGCATCACGAGAAATGGCGATGGGTTTTCATCAGACTTTGTCTTGAAAAATGAAACTAAAATTTATGAAAGTACAACTTATCTCACATCATATCATTTAAGTTAAAATTAAAACAATGTGTTCCTCCTTGGACGATGGAAGACCGGATGAAGTGTTGAGTGCTTTTGGAGCACAGTTTTTCAAGAAAATTGTCTGTCTGACGTTCAGAGCATAGTCATAAACTGGGTCATTTTTACAAAGGTATTCTTGACCCTCCTCATTTTCCCCAAGGGCCTGGCTTACTTCTTTGGTATTCAAATCATTCTCTTTGGAAGGAATGTCTCCGACTGGCTCCTCTCCGCCTGTGAGGGCTCCACGGCTGCCATCCCCACGCTTCCCGAGGCTCGCTCTGTGATTCGAGCGGTTCTCTGAGATCACATCTATTAATTCTGTGAAATCCTGCGTCTTTTGCGAGGTTTGCAGATCCCCTCTGCTGCTGATTCACTTTACGTTGCACTGTTATCTTTGATGCCGGGATGGGAGACGGGCTGACGCGGACTTGGCAGTAGTTGGAGAGATGTTGGAGTGGAGGCTGATCCATCGTCTGTCAGTTCTGGGGCAGGGCTTCTCCAACTTCAAAGTGGACACGCTTCACTGGGATCCTATGAAAATGCAGATTCTGATTCAGCAAGAATGGGCTGAGACCCAGGTGCTGCATTTCTTACCGGCCTCCAGGCGACACCAACTTTGCTGGTCCTGCTGGTCAGCAAGCCACACGTGGAGTAGCGAGGGGAGGGTGCATTTTCATGTTAGGTCCCTCATGCTCTCTGACAACAACACTTAGATGATGGGGTCTGCACGGCCCGCCCAGCCCTGGGCCCCCACGGCCATGGGGCAGAAGTCGGGTCATTCCCCTGCTCCCTGGGACCATGTCCTCAATAGCAGACATTCTCTCCCGGCCACAGGCTCTCTCTTCACTCGAGAGGTGAACCGTGAGAAATTTATCTTTCAGAATAAACTACTGAAATTTTCCTGCTTAAAATATTTTCAGGATATTTGTATAGTAAAAGCCACCCTCACTTTCCTGTGTTTTCACAGGCCTCGGGGAGAAAAGAGCGTTGGAGGAAGACTTCGATTGCTGCTTAGCCTTCAGTGCTGTGAATACCCCTCCTTCACATTAGAAGTCCTTCCAGAATAACTCCTTTGCTTTTTCTCATTAAGAGCTCAGGGAACCTGGCTCCCGTGGTCCCTTGCTCTTTGTTAATTGTAAATTAACCAGGATGTACAGAGAGCGTCTTGCCTTCCTGGCCTCCTCCCCTTTCCTGTGGGCACTGCGGTGTCTGATTGCCACTTGGGGGCGGCCTGTTGAAAGGGGCTCCCTCAGACCTCCTGCGCCTCCTGGGCTGTTATAACCGGTGATCAGATGATGATATGGTCTCTCCACTCTTCACTCCTTTTCTCTTCCACCAAATGTTCCTTGCTGTAAAGCAAGTTTCCTTGAAGCTAAAATGCAAATCAGGAATGCAGATGAAAATGTGGAATGCTATGCTCCACGATTGCCGTGCCATTTCCGCATGTACTTTACACTTTATGCCAAAGCAGGGAAAAGTGTGTCTGGATCCTTACAGACTGTCCGGCACAGCCAGAGTTGGAGATTAGCGATCCAGCCAAAGTTAGCACAAACACCTTTTCCCTCCCTTCTTAATAGGAGAGATGACCTTGCAAGATAAGCTTCTCTTATTTGGGTGATTTGCTGCTTCTCCTCGGTGCCTCCCAGCTCCCGCTCAGTGGTGGGAGGTGGGGAGCGGGCTCAGGGCCCATCCTGAGAGCACGGGGCCGGGGGCAGACACCATGCTCCCCGCACTAGACACTGGGGACTTGGCCTTTTGCTTGTTCTTCTATTGCTTTACTTGGCAACTTTATTTATTTGTTTCTGTGATTACTGGGAGCAGGTGGTTTCATTTCTTGAGCCTTATTATTAGGAGTTCCTGGTAGAAGAGGAATGTCCCCAATGAATGTTAGAACTGCCTTAAGTGCAGCCACGGCTGACTCTGTTTGGAGGGAGGTTGCCCTTGGGAGTGACTGGTCCTGGGACAACCCGTGTGTGTTTGAGGTTGCGTGTCAGAAGCGGCCCCTCGGCAACAGCGTGAGGCTGCTCTCCGTGTCGATTCTGTTTTCCTTCCGCTGTTGTGCTGCAGGAATTGTCTATGGGAATCGCAAGAAGATAAACAACGCTTGCCTCTTGTCTTCAAGTAGCTTCCCCGCCATGTGGATAAGACAGCACACACGTAATAAAGCCCGTGACACACGGGAGAAGTGCCGTGGACACATTATCAGGCACCACTCAGTTCAGAGCCAGGGAGAGGGGATCTGGGGACTGGGCAGGGTCCACGGATGGAAGGAAGGGGGACCAAGAGACCGGCGGAGGGGCCCGGGCAGCCCTTGGGGACCGAGGCTGTGGCCGAGGCGGAGGCAGCCCAGCGGCTGCTGGGGCCTTGCTGACGCTCTGTCCCAGATCCAGCCGGACGCCGGGCCCTGCTGCTCTTCTCCAGCGATATCTCCTGTCGGTTGTTTCCGTCTTTATTCCTTCCGTTTTTCTCCCTGACTGTTCTAGTGACCTCCTGACTGACCTGCTAGCCACCACTAGGATTATCTTCCCTAAAAACAAAAAGCAAAGGAAACAAATCTCCGATCATGGAACCCCCTCTCCCACGTTTGGCTCTTTGTTGTCTTATTACTGTACCCTCCACGATCCAGAGGGAAGCTTCTCTTTCTAACTCATTTCCTAACACTCACCCCCACCTCTCCTCCTTAGACCCTACACACCCTCCAAGAAAGCTGAGACCCTCCAGATGCTATGTGTCTGCACACAGGCTCCTCTCCCACCAGCCTCTTCCACTCCCCACACTCGCCAGTCTGTCTCTGCCTGGGGGCTGCTCACTGCGTGTTCTCTGCGCTGGAGACCCTCCCTTTCGACGGCCTCATTGTTTGGATCTCAGCCCAAGACCGTCCCAGCCCCTCATCTGAGGTGGTCCCCGTGTCACTCCCTTTCCCTCTGTAAGATGCAGGGCCACCGCGAGACCTCACATGCCTTCGCTGGAATTGGAGCGAGGTGCCCTCTGGCTGTGCCGACCTGTCCCCCTCCTCGCTGGGACGCACGGCAGCATAGAGGGTGTTCCCCCGACTGAGAGTATCTTGTAATTGCTGACTTGGTCTTTGCCAACCTCCCCAGTTAGTTGCAAGAGAGCAAAAATCTCCATATTTGTCAGAACTCTGTCTCCAGTGCTTGCTTTGTGGTTCTAACCGCGGGCTCGGGCAGTGAGGAAGTCAGCAGGGTTGACGGAGTGCACCAGTGAGTCCTGCGGTGCCCTGATGGATCCCGTCTCTACTGCCTGGGCCCTGAGCATTTCTCCTGTGTTGTCATGGTCTCCCCACCAAACCGTGAGCCTCTTAGGGTCAGAGGCCGTGCCTGGCGGTCCTGCGTCGTTCGTGTGGGACCGGATGCAGGGGGTTCTCAGGAGGAATTTGTGTATGTTGATGCCTGAGTCTTTGAATCTCGGAGAAAGGAAGAGAAGTGGTTCTTTTAACACAGGGAAGTCTGGAGGAGAAGGGGTTTCCAGGGAAAGGTGGGTTCAATTTTGAGTTTGAGGCATCAGCTGGACTTTCAGATGAAGATGTCCAGAGTGGCGGGGAGCGTGGACGTGAGAGAGCAGTCGGGCTGAGGGGAAGCCGCAGGCAGGGGTGAAGACATCGATTACTGAGGGAAGGTCCTGGGCGCACGCACGTCACCGATTGGAAGCCTGTGGCCCAATCTGGCTGCACACTTTCTTTTCCCCTCACAGGGTTTTAAAATTTCTCAGATTTGTTGCCTACCTTTAAAAATGTGGAGATGTTCACACAAATTTCCCATTTCCGGTTCCCTTGAAATGTCAGCTCTGGTGCTGTGCTGGGGAGGGGCTCCCCCGAGGGGCCTGTGGGCCCCCACATCACCGCTTCCTGTTCCCTGCCGGCCCTGTTGGCTTTCAAGTTCCCATGGGATGAGGAGCAAAGAGGACTCCAAGCAGCAAACAGTCCCCGTTAGGCCTGGAGAAGTGGGGGAGGGGCTGTGGGGCGAGGCAGGGGTGAGCACAGGGTCAGAGTGCCAGGTGGGCAGAGCGGGCCCATGGGGATAGGGAGGCAACAGATGAGATGGAGAAAGATGAACCAAAATACCACCAATTTTGATGATTAAAACCATCACAGATAGGGCGCAGTGGTTTAAGAGCATGAATTTCAGCATCAGATAAAACTTTGTCCAAAACTTGGATCAGCCAGTTTGGGGACTGTAAGGTCACCTTTATGGCTACACGACACAAACAACCGTGTTCTTTGCAGTCTGCGGTGGAGCTAACTTCCTGGTGGTGGGTTCAAATGCTACCGTGATCACTTTCCCCACTGAAGCTGTTGTTTTTATAAATCATTTTTGGTAATGCAAGGTTTTCTTAGGACCACAACTTTTAGGTCTGCAACATAGTATAACCCAATAAATGGTTAATTGTTAATAAATTTTTTCCAGATGTCACTTGGAGATGCCCCCACTTCAGATGTCTCTGAAGTGATTTATGTTTTTTTGTAGGGTGACGTATTTTTCATTTTTACATATAGAAAAACTGAATAATAAAAAAGTTTTATTAGTTTAAGTTCAAATAGCCAGCCCAGAATCTAAATGGAGGCTTTTAAATGTCCTCCTCAGCAGTTACTTTAAAGGCAGGCTTTCCTTGAGGGAGGCGGCGGACCTGGCTGGTCGGTTGTGGGGCTGGGCCTCCCGTGGGGCAGCACCCCTGCTGCCCTCGCCACCGATTCGACCCCAAGCTGGAAGATTACTTTGAGTTAACATGTGCTTACAACCAACCCTGGATGTTTAACAACAGGTCACCTCTTTGTAGATGTTTCTCCCTTACACTGGAAGCAGGGAGAAAATTCTCTTGTTTCTGGTAAAAAAATTTTAGAAATATACCATTTATCGTTTTCTTGGAAAATCTTTTTGTAGTTATGTCTTCTTAAAAAAGTTATTGCTCATTTATTTTTTTTCCATGTGTCTAAGCAAGATGGATTGGTGGATGGATAGATGGGGAGGTACATGATACAGGACAGAGAGCAATATGCTAATTGTGGAATTTAGGTGATAGTATACAGACATTTACTATACAATTTTTTAAATTTTTGTATGTGCTTAAAATGTTGGGTGAGGAAAACATTGTTCCAGACAGCTGAAACCACGGTAACTGTGTCAGCAGGTGGAGGCGATGCTGTGAAAGTCGGGCCTGTTATTCAAGCCGCCTCTGATTTCATACCTGGAATCTCACACTTTATTTACCAAAGTGTGATTTCCTTAAAATGCTGGGTTTATGCCCAAGGTTTCAAGGAGAATATTTTCGAGTAATTTTTAAAGAAGTCCCGTCTCTGAGTATAATCTGGTCCCTTTCTGAGCAGTGCTGACGTTCCTCCTCTGGGACGCGACTCCGCCCACAGAGCACCCGCTCCTGCGCCCTGCCTCAGTGGTTCAGTCTGCGCGGCGCCTTCAGGCTGCCTGAGCTGAGAGAGGGAGCTGAGCAGCAAGGCGGGAACTCCGCAGGATGTAAGCTCCCTGCCCTCGTCCTCCGGAGGATTTATTATTCCGTTATAACTGGAGCTTCCGGTGGATGAACGATGCTCCTCCTCCTCCTGCCCCTTCACTTTATTGCGTTTTCCCCTCTTCATCGCCGTCTCCTCTTCCCTCCAACCCCCGCAACGATGGCGGCCGTGCTAATGTGTTTCATTTATATCCCTGGATAGTCAGGCTTTCTGGAGTATTACTGTGTCCTTTGCATGTGTCTTGGGTTTCTTTGAATTGTGTGCATCTGCTCTCAGTCGGAGGCTGGAACTCCCTGGCGTGGGTCCTTATGTTCTCCTTCTGAAGTGAAGGACCCCTCCCACTCTGGTGACCACAAACCACGCAGTGACGAACGTTCTCACACCGGCCCCCTTGTGACTCTGTGGGAGGTTTTCCTGGGACGTGTGTCAGGCCTGGGGAAAGGACCTAACCGGACTGGAAGCCGGTTGGCTGGGTACAATCGAACGACTGGCCATTGCACTCCGGATGTAAACACTCGTGCTCTTTGCTTGATTCACCTGCGTTTCCATGGGCACTTCCTAATGTGGAGAGGGAATTTGGACCTCAGTCTTTCTGTTTTTCTGAGAGAACCTCCGATAAAAGAATAAACTGGAACTTTGGCCACTCTCTTTGGTTTTACTAGAGAGCAATGCTCTGACCTCTCAACGCCTCATGGCATGAGCCACCGTTGTAAGAACATTCATTCGTTTATCCATCAGCCAGGTGCTGAGTTACTGCTCTGGGCTGGGCAATCGGCTGCGCACAGGAGGTGGGGTCTGTCTCCAGGTGTTTAATATCGGGAAACACAGCCCCAAGTGTGAGGAAGGTGGGGGAGGGGGAGGACAGGCGGTCAGGGAAAGGGAGCAGCCTGGGCTCGTTCCAGAGACCAGAAGAAGCATGATGCGCTCAGCGAATGGCATATGGTTCAGTATGGTCAGGGCACAGAGTGCGAAGGGGGCTGTGGGAAAAGACAGGCTTAAATAGGGACCCACTCTAAGCTAGAACGTGGCTCTGGTTTGACAAATGCCTCCCTGTTATCACATGCACATGTACTCACCAAATGGCCCCACATTTCCTTTCAGAAAGTTTGCTCATGCTGTCCGTATTACCCTTCCCACAAAGCAAGTCTTTAGACAGTGGGTAAAAGTTTCCTGTGGGCCTTGAAGTAGTTGCCACTTTCCTCCCACAGTCCCATGAGCAATTTTTGGTGGCAAACTAGTTTAATCACCTTTTTTTTTTTGAGGAAGATGAGCCCTCAGCTAACATTTGCCACCAATCCTCCTCTTTTTTGCTGAGGAAGACTGGCCCTGAGCTAACATCCATGTCCATCTTCCTCTACTTTATATGGGGTGCCTGCCACAGCATGGCTTCATAAACAGTGCATAGGTCTGCACCTGGGATCTGAACCAGTGAACCCCAGGCTGCTGAAGTGGAGCACGTGAACTTAACTGCTGCACTACTGGACCGGCGCCTGGTTTAATCATTTTTGCATCACAATTGTAAAGCGATGTTTCTGCTGAGGTAGTGGGTCCCATTTAAAATGGTTAATAGTAACTGGACAGAGTTGAATAATCAAATTAGGTCCAATTACAAAATAGATTTTTTGAAAATTATTTTATTGAGGTCATATTGGCTTATAACCAAAATAGTTCTTAACCAACAGTGGGCATCAGATGGGGAAGCTTCTCAAAATGCCCCAGCCTTATGCCCATCTCAGTCCTAATGAATACAGCCTCTACAGGGGACCTGGATGTTTGCCTTTAGGAAAAGTTCCTCAGGCATCTGGGTGCACATTCGTGGTTAAAATGAAGTCATAGAGACCCTTCACTTGCATAGAAAAGGACATGTTCAGAAAATTCTAGATTATGTTTGGAATATTTACAGTGGTTCCATTATGATGGTAGAGGACATAAGTCGGAAGTATTTTAGTAAGAATCAATCCTCATAACATGTCGTAGAAATTTACTTTTTGGTAATTTTCCATTGGATCCATAAAGTCAGGGCCGTGATTATAATCAGGAATGAAGCAGTAAATTCCCTCTCCACCTGTGCGTCCTCTTAAATGGGAAAACACATGAATTATCTTCTTGCCTATTGGATCTACCTGGAAGATGTATGGTGCTGGCAAATTTGAGTCGGAGAAATAAGAGATGACTTTGTCATTATTGACAAGTAACTGGACAATTGCAGCCATTGCTCGTATCTCATGAGGCAGCATTGAAGGTCCTGTTGGGGAGACATTGTAGAAAGAACTTACTGTGGTTTAGATAGAACTTTAGCATCCTTCTCCACAGTCCGCTTTAGTTTGAGCTAAATCACGAATTAATTTATCAAGCAAACATTAAAAAAAAAGAAAGAGAAGAAGAAGAAGCCAGTTGCCAAGAACAATAAAAAAGAATATTAGGTTTGGTAGTGCCAGTGAGGATGGAGAGAAGCGAATAGATTGAGTAGATTTAGGATGTTGAGCTGACAGCACTATGTGATGGATTGCCTGTGGGGGAAGGAGGCAGCGGATGCCCAGGAATCTGTTTTGGACTGCTGGGTGGAATTAACAGACCACGGTAAATAATACAGTTATAATTATGGCGTAAGGCTTTCTACAATGCAAACATAATAAATAGTCATATGACATTTATTACCCTTTAGAACCATAGAATGTTAAGGAAAATTTGTACTAGAATTAGAAAATTTAGAAGAGCTTCTGTCAGGAGATTTTTTTTTTTGATTTGTTTTTGTTTTGTGATTTATCTATTTTTTAACATTTTTAATGAAAAATTTCAAGCGCATACAAAATTAAAGAGAATAGTGATGAAACCCATGTCTATACTTCACTCAGATTCCCCATCTATCAATTCATGTCCAATCTTATTTTATTTAAATAAACTGTCCTGCCTCACAAGTATTTTTTTCAGCTTTATTGAGATATAATTGACATACGACACTGTGTAAGTTTAAGGTGCACAACATGATGACTTGACACACGTATATAGTGCAAAACGATTACTACAATAAGATTAGTTAATACATCCATCACCCCACATAATTACCTTTTTTTGTGTGGTGAGAACATTTAAGATCTACTCTCAGCAACTTTCAAGTATATAATACTGGGTTGTTAACTATAGTCACCATGCTGTGCATTCAATCCCCAGAACTTACTCATCTTAAACTGAGTTTGTAGCTTTTGACCAACATCTCCCCATTTTCCCCACTCCTTAACCTCTGGCAACCACTGCTCTACTCTCTGTTTCTCTGAGTTCAGCTTTTTTAGGTTCCACATATAAGTAAGATCATACGGTATTTGTCTTTCTCTGTTTCACTTATTTCACTTAGCATAACGCCCTCAAGGTCTACCCATGTTGTCAGAAATGGCAGGATTTCCTTCTTTCTCATGGCCAAATAATATTCCATTTATGTATATATATATATATATATATATACACCACATTTTCTTCGTCCATTCATCCATTGATGGACGCTTAGGTTGGTTCTGTATCTTGGCTGTTGTGAATGATGCTGCAATGAACGTGGGGTGCAGATATCTCTTCAAGATAATGATTTCATTTCCTTAGGATATATACCCAGAAGTAGATTGCTGGATCATATAGTAGCTCTACTTTTTCTTTTTTGTGGGAACTACATACTGTTTTCCAGAGTGGCTGCACCAGTGTTCGTTCCCACCAACAGGGCACAAGGGTTCCCTTTTCTCCACATCCTCACCAACACTTGTTGTTTCTTGTCTTTATAATAATAGCCATTCTAACAGGTGTGAGGTGATATCTCATCGTGGGCGGGTTTTTTCTGCTTTTTTCTCCCCAAATCCCCCAGTCCATAGTTGTATATTTTAGTTGTGGATCCTTCTAATTGTGGCATATGGGATGCCACCTCACGACAGCCTGACAAGCAGTGCCATGTCTGCACCCAGGATCCGAACCAGCGAAACCCTGGGCTGCCGAAGCAGAGCGTGCAAATTTAACCACTCAGCCAGGGGGCCGGCCCCTCATTGTGGTTTTGATTTGCATTTCCCTGATGATTAGTGATGTTGAGCATCTTTTCATGTGCCTGTTTGCCATGTTTATGTCTTTGGGAAAATGTCCATTCAAGTCCTCTGCCCATTTTTAAATCAGATTATTTACTTTTTTCTATTGAGTTGTATGGGTTCCTTATATATTTTGAATATTAACCCCTTACCAGATATATGTTTTGCTAATATTTTCTCTCATTTGGTAGGTTGCCTTTTCGTTTTGCTGTGTAGCAGCTTTTTAGTTTGATGTGGTCCCACTTGTTTATTTTGCTTTTGCCGCCTTTGCTTTTGGTGCCATATCCAAAAAATGGTTGCCACGACCAATGCCAAGGAGCTTTTCCCCTATGTTTTCTTCAGGAGCTTTAAGGTTTTAGGTCTTGCATTTAAGTCTTTAAGCCATTTTGAGTTAACTTTTGTGGGTGGTGTAAAATAGGGGTCCAATTTCATACTTTTGCATGTGAATATCCAGTTTTCCTGACACCGTTTATTGAAGAAGCTATCCATTCCCCATTGATTATTCTTGGCTCCCTCGTCAAGTATTAGTTGAGCATATATGTATGGCTTTATTTCTGGGCTTTCTATACTGTTCCATTGGTCTCTGTGTTTATTTTTATGCCAGGACCATACTGTTTTGATTACTATGGCTTTGTATTGTATTTTGAAATCAGGAAGTGTGATGCCTCCAGCTGTGTTCTTTCTCAGGATTGCTTTGTGTATTTGGAGTCTTTTCTGGTTCTATACAAATTTTAGGATTGTTTTCTCTATTTGTGTAAAAAATGCCATTGGAATTTTGATAGGGATTGCATTGCGTCTATAGGTGGCTTTGAGTAGTGTGGACATTTTAACAATATCAATTCTTTTGATCCAACAACATGAGATATCTCTCCATTTATTTGTGGCTTCTTCAGTTTCCACCCTGGTTAAATTTATTCCTAAGTATTTTATTGTTTTTGATGCTATTATAAATAGGATTATTTTCTATATTTCTTTTTCAGATAGTTTGTTGTTAGTGTATGGAAGCACAACTGATTTCTGTATGTTGACTTTGTATCCTGGAACTTTACTGAATTTGTTGATTAGTTCTAACAGTTTTTTGGTGGAGTCTTTATCTTCTATATATAAGGTCATGTCATGTGCAACAGAGACCATTTTACTTGTTCTTTTTGAATTTGGATGCCTTGTATTTCTTTTTCATGCCTAATTGCTCTGACTAGGACTTCCAGTACTGTATTGAATAGAAGTGACAAGCGTGGGCATCCTTGTCTTCTTCCAGATCTTAGAGGAAAAGCTTTCAGCTTTTCACCATTGAGTGTGATGTCAGCTCTGGGCTTGTCATATATGACCTTTATTATGTTGAGGTATATTTCACCTAGATTTAATTTGTTGAGAGGTTTTATAATGAAAAGATGTTGAATTTTCTCAAATGCTTTTCCTACATCTATTGAGATGATCACATGATTTTCATGCTTCGTTTTGTTAGCGTGGTGTATCACATTGATTGATTTGCAGGTGGTGAACCATCCTTAAATCCTAGGAATAAATCCCACTTGATCACGGTGTATGATCCTTTTAATGTATTGTTGAATTTGGTTTGCTTATATTTTGTTGAGGATTTTTGCATCTGTATTCGTCAGGGATATTGGCCTCTAATTGTTTTTTCTCATAGTGTCCCTATCTGCCCTTGGTATCTGGGTAATGCTGGCCTTTTAAAATGAGTTTGGAAGCACTCCCTCCTCTTCAAGTTTTTCGGAAGAGTTTGAGAAGGATTAGTATTAATTCTTCTTTAAATGTTTGACAGAATTCACCAGTGAAGCCATCTGGTCCTGGACTTTTGTTTGTTTTGGGAACTTTTTGATTACTGATTCAATCTCCTCACTCTTAATTGATCTGTTCAGATTTTCTATTTCTTCATGATTCGGTCTTAGTAGGTAGCATGTTTCTAAGAATGTCCATTTCTTCTAGGTTGTCCAATTTGTTGGAGTATAAGTGTTCATAGTAGTCTCTTATAATCCTTTGTGTTTCTGTGGTATCAGTTGTAACATCTCCTCTTTCATTTCTGATTTTATTTATTTGAATCCTCTCTCTTTTTTCTTAGTCTGTCTAAAGGTTTGTCAATTTTGTTTGTCTTTTCAAAAAACCAGCTCCTATTTTTGTTGATCTTTTCTATTGCTCTCTATCTCATTTATGTCTGCTCTGATCTTTGTTATTTCTTTCCTTCTACTAACTTTGATCTGAGTTTGTTCTTCTTTCTCTAGTTCCTTGAGGTGTAAAGTTAGGTTATTTTTCTGAGGTCTTTCTTTTTTCTTAATGTAAGTGTTTATTGCCATAGACTTCCCTCTTAGACCTGCTTTTGCTGCATCCCATAAATTTTGACATGTTGTGTTTCCGTTTTCATTTGTTTTGAGATATTTTTCAATTTCCCTTTTGATTTCTTCCTTGACCCATTAGTTTTTCAGGTATGTATTGTTTAATTTCCACATATTTGTGAATTTTCCAGTTTTCTTCCTGTTATTGATTTCTAGTTTCATACTACTGTGGTCAGAAAAGATACCTGATATGATTTCAATCTTAAATTTGCTAAGACTTGTTTTGTGACCTAAAAATCTATCCTTGATAATGTTCTGTGTACATTTAAGAAGACTATGTATTCTGCTGTTGTTGGATGGAATTTCTGTGTATATCTATTTGGTACATTTGATCTAAAGTATACTTTAAGTCCAATGTTCCTTATTGATTTCCTGTCTACATGATCTATCCATTGTTGAAAGTGGAATATTGAAGCCCTCTGTTATTGTTGTATTGTTATCTATTTCTCCCTTCATGTCTGTTAGTATTTGCTTAATATATTTAGGTACTCCAATGTTGGGTGCATATTTACAATTGTGATAGCCTCTTGATGAATTGACTGCTTTGCCTTTATAAGATGACCTTCTTTGTCTCTTGTTACAGTTTTTGACTTAAATTCTATTTTACCTGATACAAGTATAGCTACTCCTGTTCTCTTTTGGTTTCCATTTGAATGGAATATTTTTTCCCATTCCTTTAACCTATGTGTGTCCTTAAAGCTGATGTGAGTCTCTTGTAGGCAGCATATAGTTGAGTCTTGTTTTTTTAATCCATACAGCCAACTCTGTGCCTTTTGATTGGAGAATTTAAAGTAATTATTGATAGGTAAGGGCTTACTCACACCATCTTATTGTTTTCTGGCTGTTTTGCATTTCCCTTGTTTCTTTCTTCCTCTTTTGCTGACTTCCTCTGTGAACTGATGATTTTGGTGGTGGCGTGCTTTGATTTCCTTCTCTTTATCTTTTGCATATCTACTGTAGGTTCTTCTTTGTAGTGACCAGGAGGTTTACATAAATATCTCGTAGATATAGTAGGCTCTTGTAGGCTGATGACAACTTAACTTTGATCACATACAAAAACTCTGTCCTTTTACTGCCTCCTCCACATTCTATGTTTTCGATGTCATAATTTACCTCTTTTTATGTGCATACCATTAACAAATTATTGTAGCTTTAGTTATTTTTAATACTTTTGCCCTTTAACCTTTATAGTATAGTGATTTACACACCAGCATGGTACAGTATTCAAGTATTCTGAAATTGACTTTATGCTTACCTTTACCAGTGTGTTCTACACTAGTGTGCATGTCTTTAAACTACACAAACTAAGCCTTAAATCTGTAATGTTCAGCTTTTGAGTCCTTTCTGAGCAGTTGCTTTACAATGCTTGAAACCTTTAAAGCTTTGGTTTGCATGATGAGAATCTCAGACACATGGCCCTGAGTTTGAACTCCCAACCACAAAGCAGTCTTTTTCCTTTGGCCTCGAGCTCATCACTTTACAATAATGGACCAGCCTCTACGAGCCCCAAGGAGCATTGTGGTGTTCTGAGCTTGTGAACAGAGAGAGGGAAAGAAGGAGAGGTCATGGGACCAGGGTGTGAGCCAGTGAGAGCTTTCTGGGTCTTTGCTATGGCTGAGACGCAGACACACATGCTCCCCTGACAACTGCAGTGTTTGGTTGGGGAGGGGAGAGCCGGGAATCTGGCTTTGCTTGGTCTCCCCTTTCTTGCTCTTTCTGACATGTCAGTGACTTTCTCTGAACAGGAAGAATTAAGTGTTGTTGTTGTTCTAGATTTTGTTTGGGAGTTAGGCTAAAATATAAATTGTACATGGTAGCTCACGAGATGTTAAAGCAGAAATTAACACCTCAAGAATTATCCTCTCATTTATAGATGAAGAAGCTGAAGTTCAGAGAGGTTGTTGTATTTTTCTTGGGGTCTCACATCGAGGAAGCGGCAGAACTAGAGAAAAGCCCAGGGCTTTATTCCTCCCTCCTTCACCGAAGCAATTTGATGCACCTTTTACCGGGAGGAACTGGCGTCATTTCTCAGGAGGATTTAGTGACGCACACACAAATCAACATTCAGAAGCCTGTTCTGACTTCCTGTTTATGAGTTTTAAATATAGCATAGTGGCCATTGACAATAAATCTTTGGATTCCAAACTCAATGATGTCCTTCAGCTCCATTCTGCCTCTTGGGACAAGGACATATTTCCATTTTATTGCAAATGGAACTTAAGCAGCTTTACTACACAGCCAGCAGTTTAGCAAGACCATTTTAAGTTGCGAACCTCTCCAGATTTATCTTGAATGAACTTGAGGTTGTGTGTGTCTATAACCATTTTCAGTGGTGTGCTCCAGCTGTCTTTGAATGGGCTACAGTCAGTTCTCTGCTGGTCTCAAACTGTAAATTTATGCACTCTGTGTTATTTTCATTTTTAGGACCAGATCTTTATGGAAAATGTAGGTGCAGTGAAGCAGCTCTGCAAACTAACCAACAACCTTGAAGAAAGAATAGAAGAGTTAGAACTATGGAACAGAAAGCTGGCCAGGCTAAAGCGGCTGAGCAGTTGGAAGTCCTCAGCCAGTGAGGCGAGCTCCATCAGGTACATGCGGGATGGCCATAGGGATTCAGAGAGAGAAGAGTGGGTGTTTCCATAACCAGATCAATCCGAATGGTCTTTTCCATCCCGTAGCAACTGTTACTTTCTGATAGTTAGGTCCCTATTCCTCTTTCAGAATGTTTTGAAACACAATTGCCTTGTGTGATAATTTTATTATTTTTTCTGTTGCTACTTTAAAATGAAACAAAACATGCCACATCTGTTTAAGAGCGGTTCACAGGAAGTGCTACATTTTAGCAAAAGGATGGCTTCTCCTTTAATGAGGAGAGATGGCCGTTTCTAAATTTAGAAAACCGCGTTTGGTCTCGGGGGATGGGGGGATTTTATTTATTTATTTTTCTTACTTAAGGAGGTAAATGCACATTTCCTGGGGTATAATTTTGAGAAAAAGAGAAATGTAACTTTTAATGCATTCATTTATGCTTACTAAGGCTGTTTTCCACGAAAGGAACTCTCAATTGCCTTCACTTTTCCTTTTCTAAATTACTGCTGCATCACAAAAAAATCATACTGCTGTGCTAGCGACGGCCTGGGCTTTTGTCTATAACTCCTGGAGAGGCATTTGAACAGTAATTAATTCTCTCTCTCTCTTTTCAAAGCAAATTTAGCAGAGCTGTTAATGCATCTTCTCCAAGAAGGCCCATTCCCCCCAAAACCAGCAAGGTAAATGGACTTAAGTTATAATAAACAGAGGTGATATTTTCTGTACAGGAAAAGTCTTTAGAGAAATTCATCAATAATTTTTTTGTTCATTTATTTGTGGATAGATTGCCTAGTTTGCATCCTTATGCACTTCAGATATTTAAATACTATCCCTCTAATAGACATTAACTGTTTTTTTCAAGGAGAAGTCTAGAGAAATGAGTACAAAGCATGTTTATTTCAGAAACACTGTAATTGAACACAAATGGGTTCATCTCCCATTGAGTGTGGAGCCAAAAAGCACAACCAAGGCAAAAGTGGGTGAAGGAAGCTTTATTCCTGGCACAAGCGATGGAGAACACTGGGGCTGGCTCCCGGGCAGTGTCTCCTGAGCACAGCTTGGGCTTCTTTTTGTGGGGAGCGTTCATGAATAATCACGATAGAAGCCCTTGTCATGGCACATAAGGAGGGGGGATGCAGCGCAAGCACAATCGTTAATCCTGTGTCTTCATACATCGCATGTATAGAAAATGGCAGGTAAGTCTTGCCCTGGGCAGAGAGTTTACTGTTACAGTGAGATTATGATGACGACAGTCCACTTTAGTTCATTCTGGGGCAGTTTGAGGCAGCTAGGATGGGATTCAGTTAGCTTGCTTGGGGGAACCTTCTTAGTTGGGCTCTTCCTGAAACTGTCCCTCTGCAAAACACTCAACAGATAATGTTAGTTTTTCTGCCAGACCTTTGGTACCCCTTTCTTTACCTGGTTCCCCTGGTTACAACATTATCCTGCCAGTTTTTGTATGTATTGTCCCCATCAGGTGAACTTCGTCAGCCTTGCAGGCACGTGGCCCTGGGCTGCGAGGTCTGTGTGGATGCCTAGACTCCACTTCATTCCTTATCTTTGACTTCAGAAGACCCCAAAGGGACTGCAGTTAATCCTCAAAGCCCTCTTTTCCCTTTGATATTTAGTACTATACGTGAACATGGAGAATAGATATCCACTTGCTTGCAAAGGTTAAAATGTGATGGCTTTATTAACGAATAGAGAACTTCACCAATAGGATCACATTTACAGTAAAAGTGAAGGTTAGTCATTTATTAACTTAAGGACACCCTCTCCATTGCAGAGAAGTGTCAGTGAGGGAGCAACTGCAGGACCCCCTTCCTAGGTGCGCTTCGCGGATGGCTGTGGGACCCAGCCTGCCCCCTCTGATCCGCCAGTGTTCTAGGGTGGCCCTGCCCAGAGTAAGACATTCATGACCTTCATCTACATCCCATTAAGGGCTGACCTGATGTTTGGGCCATTGCCCTAGTTTATTTTCTACTCCTTGTGTCATACTGCACTGAGCTAATCTAAAAGGGTGCAGAAAGAGTTTAATATTCTACTAGAAACTACTAAAACGTTATGCTGCTGACAAGCTTCTTGGTGCACCATCGAGCATAAATACGTGGATAAACACCTGTGTAGGAGTGTTTGTGGTCAAGTCACTTCACTGCCTCGGGAAGTGGAGATAACAACAGTGTCAGCCTTACACAGACTGTCGATGAGATTCAGTGAGCTGGAGCCCTGAGCCCAGTGCCAGCACAGAGCCGGTTGCTCAGTAAACACACAACCTTAAAAATAGTGTGCAGGGAAGCTGCCCGTACAAGAACCAGTTTGCTGTGGGATGGAAGGAATGGTGTCCACGTCCCTGGTGGCCTGATAGGTGTGATCTGGTCAGGGACACCTCTGTACTACCACTGTGCAGCCAGAGAATCTCTTTTCTGTGCAGTTTTCTCTGAATATTAACTAAAAGGTGCCGTCCCTGAGCGCAGGCCCTGTGTCTGCGGCCTCACTCTGCGCCCCGGGGGCTCGCTTGGTCCTACTCAAGGAGTGTTTGCCAGATGAATGCGTGACTGGAGAGCCCAGTCTGAAGGGATGCCCTGAACGCTCACATTGCGTGATTCAATGTCTTGTGTGGGTGGGGTGGGGGGTTGGGATGTGGACACAGAGTCAGGGACTCATGTAGGCATTAAAGAGCGCCCTTTCAACTCAGGGACCTCTTGCGGCCACTGTCCCAGGCAGACAAAGGGGAGTCAGAGGTGGCCCCTTCTCCTAAGGGTAGCCAGGGAAGGTCAGAAGGGAACAGGAAGAACAGTGGTGGCTGGATGCGATCGGTGGTGCGGAGGCTCCGGGCGCTGCCGGGGTGACGCGGGCACCCGGCCTTCGTGGGGCAGTGAGCTTCAGCCAGATAGGAACAGGCTCTGGGAGAGGTTTCAGATGAAGGACACAGCGATGCCCGGAGCTGGACGGCTGCACTGAGCGTTAGGTGGGAGTTGGTTGGGGAGGAGATGAGGCTGGAAATACAGGGCAGGCTCAGCTTCTGGACCACCAGGGCAGGGAGTTCGTTGGGTAAGCTGTGAGACCTTCTGAATAACACTTGCTAAGTTGTATAGTGCTTCCTTTGTTTACAGACGGTAAAAGGGAGGACACGAAGCATTGTGGTTGAGAGCACAGATTCTGGGGCCGAATGTCTCTTGGTTGGTCTGCCTCTGTGGCTTGCTAGCTGTGTGATCTGGGGGAGGAACTTAGCCTTCCTGGCCCTCCTTTCTCCCGTCTCTGAAATGGAGACAGCAGCACCCGCATCATGGGATGGCTGAGGTCATTGTGAAGGTTAAACATGTTAGTTGCATAAGCTCTCAGGAGCATTTACGGCACCTCGTGTGTGCGTGTGTCTACCGTGTCAGTATGTTTAAGCTCACTATTCACTGGTTCTCAGACGTGGCACATGTCAGTCTTCCAGGCATGTCACTGGGTGTGTGGAGCAGGAGGGGGAGAGGGAAGGGTCGAACATGGATCCTGTCCATTCTCCCACCTCTTACGGATTCCCTGCCCCCACACCACCCCAAATGAAAACCTTTTGAGTCAGAATTTTTCAGGGAATTTAGGTTTTTAACAAGCTCCATGGTAATTCTCAAGCAGACCATTACCCTGCTAGGTGGACCCACTTAGTAACTCTGAAAGGCAGGCAGGTGTTAGTCATCATTCCTGCTTTATTGATGAGGAAAATGAGGATCAATGACGTTTAGATGACTTGTTCAGGACTCGACTCCAAGTCTGACTCCGGGTCTTGGGCCATTTCCCTGTACCAGCTCAGAGGGTTTTGAGGAAAACCATGGAGATTACAGTAATCCGGCAGAGGAGGAGTAGCTTGCATGGGGAAGTGCTTATCCTGAGGCCAATACTATTTAATTCTGAGTCCCTCCTCCATGCTCACTGTTAGCATGTCCTCGGGGCAGTCCCTATGAGGCGCAGGAATGGTGCAAATCTGCTAGTTCCGGGTGTTCTCAGTGACCCCCAGCTGCACTCAGGGTAGACTCAGTTACCATAGCTCTAAGGGTTTGGGTACTCATTATAAAGGTTAATCCCCCATCTTCCCCCCACACACACACACATATTACATTGAAGAACATTTTCTTTATTCAGATAGCCAGCCCAAGAAATTCACACAAAGACCAATTTTAAGCTGTTTCTTAGCCACTGCTGTCCTCCAATTTGTTTCCGACTAGTAAGCATGATTCTACCCTGCACCCCAGGAGGAAGCAACAGAACACTACCTATCACATTGGCAGGAAAATTCGTGTCTAAGGCGCGCCCTGTCTGAGTGGGCAAAGATCTCGTCTCTCCAGCAGATTCCCCGCTGGCTGCACAGCTGTCTGTCCTGTCGTTCTTGGCCCATTCCTCATATGCAAGTTTTTATACCAATATGTATCCGTCCTAAAGGCTTGTCTCATTGTTTCCTAGAGACTGTAATTGACTGATTATTACGTTCCCTACACTGTTGTACGTGGTGCTTAAGAAATATTTGTTGAATGGATAAAAGAATAAATAAGACACAAGCCAGAACTGTCCTTAAAAATAGGTGGCAGAATTGGATACCAATGTATATGATTTAAGAAGTACTTAACAGTATTGCCTGCCACAAGAATCTTTTCCATGGTTTGTCCTGATGCCTGAAATTCTTCCATTGGGGTTTATTCCATCATGTCTTGAAGACCTTTTGATTTTCAAAAGTATGCTATTAAAGGAGATGGACGTCTGGGTTCTGACGGGATCTTGTCTGGTAGGTCCTCTTCTCTCATGAAACTTCAAGAATGAGCGCTGACTGGATGGCGCAGACGCCTGTCCCTCGGGAGGTCGGGGAAGACAGATTGCTGTAGCCTCGAGGTCAAGGAAAGGGAGGGGCTTGAGACGTTCTGGAGAGACAGAGAGGAGGAGGGAGAGGTGGTTAAGGAGCCTCCTCCGTCCCAGGGGGGCAGCAGAGCTCAGCCTCCAGCATCCTTCTCACAGGTGGTCACGGATTCATCACTGCTCATCACTGAATCTTTTTGTAGGTTTATTTTTCAGGAAAAAAACAGTCGTGTCCTAACTGGGTTTTCCAGACCTTGGTTATAAGTCTCATTGCTGTGATGGCATTTTGGTAAGAAAACCTCATTGTTATGCTGTGTCAAGCTCTTTTTTCTTCCCGTCTTCCTTTCTCACACATCAAGGGGTGCTGACCTTCTATTTACTCCGAAGACCAGGAGCCCTTTAAAGGGGGTGTTGACCTTTGATTCAGCTTGGCGATGAGGGAGCCCTTAATAAACTCACCCTTTGAAGAAAAGCAGCACAGGCTTCCTGCACTGAGGTGTGAGATGAAGGATGATCTTTTTTCAATCATCTGATGTTTTTAACAGCTGCCTGTGCCTTTCACGTGTGTGTGTGTATTTTTTTGACTCTCTGGAGTAACTTTCTCAAATTCTTTGTTCTCCCTCCTGTCTACTTGGAGGAAAAGAGTAAGCATTCAGGTACAATCCACTCTCCCCTGGACACTCCTATTTATTCGGATTCTTCTGGATTCTTCAGTGAGTACTTCACACCAACGGGACTAGGAGATTACCCCAAGATGGACAATATGATGAAATTGCAGCCAAATTTGCTAACAGCTAAAGAAAACAAACACAGGAAGGACAAAGTATTTGCTGTGCGAGCATCGGGTGCCTTTTGACCACTGTGCCCCTCTGCAGGGAGGGGGCCGTCCCTCACTGGGATGGGGAGTCCTCCTCAGGCCTCTGGTCTTTGGGCTCGGCCAGCTGTCCTGACGGCCCCTCAGCCTTTGAGCCCTGGTCATCTTGCCTCTGTCCTCCTGGCTTGTTTTTAGTCTGCTATCCACACGGTGAAAGGGGTATATCTGTCCCTTGGAAAATGCTCCGTTAGTGTGGGAAAGGACTAGATTTGGGCCCTGTCTCGGGGACACAGTCGTTCTCAGAGGCAAAGAAAGGGATGGGGCCAAGGTGCTTCAGTGCCTGGATCTCAAGCAGCTTCCCAGCTGTAGAGGACAGTGGGTCTCTCTGCACCCTTCTCTCCCCATTGCATCTTAACTTCTCACTTGCTACTGCCCACTGTGGGGAGCACCCCACGTGTGTGACCCCACAACACAGGACTCCCTCTGGAAGCCGTTGCAGTTTCTCAGTCCCCTCCGTGAGCTTGTCTTCTGCTGGGATTCCCGAGTCAGGAGAGCATGAGAGTCTACCTTTCATAGACATACTTAGAATCCTCTGGAGAGATTCCCGTGAAAACCCAACGGGAAGGTTATAGGAAGTGTAATTCCAACAGAAAAAGACTGCTTTTTAAATGTGCTTATCAGATCTTATGAATTCCAACATTGTCGACCACTAAGACTACAAATGGGAGAAATTAAGCGTATTACCTTGTTTCTGGCCTTTGTACCCTAGAAGGGTCAAAACCAGAGTTTGTCCCCAAAGAAAAGAGCAGATGTCCGTTTCATTCTGCGATCCAAACGTTCTCTGGGCTGTGTGTTGAAGCAGATGCCAGAGACAACTCAGAGAGTATTTAAGGGCCTGCGATAGGGAGGCAGAGAGTGGGGGCTTTGGGGGCTGGACCACAGCAAGCAGTTGCCAGGCAACAGCACGAGTGCTGTCTGCAGGCATCTCTGGGGCTCACACCACTTCCCCAGGCTGGGCTGTGCCTGCTGAGCGGTGACCAGCGGCGGCTCTAGGAATTCTTTCTTCAGCAGTGGAACTCAAACGTGTGCATATTTTTTTCTGTATATTTAATGATACTAAATTCACCACCTTCGATGGGGAAGAAGATAACAGGAGCTGAGTCCAGGGGACCAGGTGTGACATCAACTGGCAGAAGTCCAGTGAGGTCACCCCGTGTCAGGCCCCACAGATAGCAGGGTTGCAAAGTCACCAGCAGACTTTCTTGTTCAGCCGGTGGGAGAGTTCTGAAGACACCTCCAGGAGAGGAGAGTGCTGAGCGACTGGATGAGTGAGCGATGTTGGGAACAGCTTCCCGAAGCTCAGAGCCTGGAAGGAAAGCTTCTATTTGGACAGATTCGCTCTGATAATCGGCGGGAAGATAGACTTACTATTTTGAAGTCATGTAGTGTGGGAATGGATACTTTATTGCATTTCTCTTCCTTCCTCGGTCCAGTTTGGTGCATTGTGCTCTGAAAAGACTGGCAGCCACGGGGGTGAGCACCACAGCCGACTAACCTGGGGCTCCTGTCATCTCCCAGTGCCCGTGCGGACGCCCTCCGCCGGTGGGAGTGAACTTTGCTCCCGCTACTCCCTCCAGGGAGCAGAGGGCTGCCTCCAGCGATTGTACTCTTCCTCTTGTCATCTTCCACCAGTGACAGACTCCTGCTTCTGAGACAGCTCGCCAGGGCCGGGGGCTGCCCTCTGAGAAAATCCATCAGCACAGGGCGCCCAGGAGCCTCTGAGCTGCAGGAGACAGGGCTTTTTCTCACCGGGGTGGAGAGGCCTGGCTGTGTGGGCTTCCGTGTGCTGCTGTCAGCCAGGCCCCCCCATCTGTGTGACCTGGGAGAGCACGTTGCTGGCCAGTGGCCGTGTGAGATATGTCTGGAGTCAACTGTGCCACCTAATGCTGTCTTCTTATTTTTCAACAGTGCGTTGACAATAGTCACCCTTTACATACTCAGCTTGAAAGCTCAAGAGCAACGTGTCCCGAATGTCCCTCCGAGGTGAGAGTTCTGGTCTTGTTTCCTTTGGGGAGAGGGATTTTTGCAGGCTGCCTGCATGAATCCTTTCACTGTCCTCCTCCAGCAACGTCACGAGCTCCCAGGAGCCAGCCCTGCCGCCCACCGCCTCCCCCGCAGGTGAGTTCTTCACATTCCTCGCTGTCAGCCAGCCCGCGTCCCGGGAATCCTCAACAGGAGAAGCGACCCGTCAGGTGAACCTTGTGGCCCCTGTCTTCTGCCCAATGCCCTGCAGCCTGGAACACATCCCTGGCCGCCACACAGTCCTCCTTTCTCGGGCCAGAAGTCACTTTCTGTGAGATCCTGCCGTGTCAGGAGACTCAGTGCTGCCCCATCGGGGGGAGGAGAGCCGCCCTCGCCAGTCCTGTCCAAGGGCAGTCCGAGGAGAAGGAGCTGCATCGGGGGCCGTGGGCAGGTAAGGGACGTTCAGAGGGAAACACCCAGCTCTTTGGGGCTGAGGTTTCCCCTGTCGATATTTACTTGGAGAGCCTGTTAAAAGTTCCAGATAATGGTTCCACTCTTCTACTTGGGGCGGCAAGACCTTTACAAACACATGCACACAAACATGCAATCACCTATGATATTGAGTTCCCTGCCCAGTGATTTTGGTTCATTCAAGTCAGAGGGTCTCATTTGTCTGTTGCCAACAAAGACTGTGATAGTAGGACAAGCAACGTGGTGACGTGTAGATGGGAGGGTCTCTGGTCCGCTTAGAACTTAAAAAAGGATGTGGTGTCTGGGCCCTCTGCCCAAACCACGTAGGGCGAGACGTAGAGGCTCTTTCAGCTGAGGAGTTCAGGGTCAGCTGTCAGTCAGGTTGGCATTCCACCTTCAGAATATCTTCTTTGTCTTCCTCCTAGGGACGTGGACACACGTGCACACACACACACACACAACACACATATGCTTGTTAAGTAACAGAATTTTCCTGTTAAAAAATTATGGAAACTTGATCAAAGGCAATCTCCGTCTGTGTACACACACATTAATGAGTGTCTAAAATAACAATAATGATGATGCTAATAATAGCAATACGTACAATTAGTATGGCTTATCTGTTGGGATGCTGCGGTGAAAATTTATTCCTGCCTGTCTATGTCAAATGTGGACCAAAAGGGGGCTCCTCCCAGCGTGTCACTCAGGACTCGGCTCACGGACTCCACGTCCATGTGTACTTCCACGATCTCTGCAGCGGTGGTAAGACTGTGCGCTGACTCCTACAGCTTCCATGGGGTGGAACACAGGCCACTTCTGCTTACACTTCAGTGGCCAAAGCAGGTGACATCAGTCGTGTCTAATTTACAAACAGTGCAGTGCAGACCTAACCTGGGCCTGGAAGAAGATGAAGCAGAATCTTTCCGAGCAGCCCTGATGACCGACACATAGAACGTGGTCAGGGGTTGATGTTTGGGGGCAGCAAGGTAATTTCTGTTTCCTTTTGATATTATTCCGTATCATAACCTTGAATAAATCAGTTTTACAAATCACCATCATCATCACAATGCAATGAGGCATTACTGTTCACAAAAGCACTGTCATAAAGTTTCCACGTGAATAAGTCATTTAATCCTCACGAGCTTAATAGACAAGCACTGCTGTTTTACTCATCTTTCCAGTGAGGCAGGTGAGGCATGGAGAGCTCTTCCCACACCTGTAGGAGGCAATGCTTGTGTTGTTTTCTCATGAAAGCAATTTTTGACTGAACTTGAGAACAGATGCATCACTATAGGGTGAGGCTAACAGTTCAATGTGAAGGAAGGAATTAGTTTCAGTTGTCGTATTCTCATGGTTTCAAATACGGGAAAAGCCAACACTGTCACCAAAATCCTCAAAGCCTTACGTCCCTTGTGAAAGCACATGGAACCTTGTGGCTGGTCAATCCTCTTCTTACCTTGGGAGCCCACACTGGGGACACACTGTCCTTGTCTGAGAGCAGTCCTCAGAAGAGACCGTCTCACCTGAGAGCCATCATGGACCAGGCCAGTCTTCACTTTCGAATAGTGTCTTGACCCTGGGGCGGATTCCCTCCTGCAGGGACCAGCTCTTCACATCTGGGGAGCACTGGGAGGAGTGGCCCTTAGGAAACTGGACGCAGGCCTGTTGCTCTCCTCTCTGGGACAGCGCGTCTGCTCTTACGTGGCTATGACTGTGCAAGGCATGGAAGAAAGACAGCAGATCTGCTCCACGGTGCCTGGCTGTGTCCTCCTGGACACGACTCTCAGCTTCTCAGGCTACAATGACGTTTAAGTTCTGCCTCACCAGGCTCCCTGAGACCCTGGGACAGTGGTTCCCTATTCCCTCTTTTAACTGGAGAAAAGTAGAAAGGATTTAAATGTTCTGTTTGCTTTCACCTACAGGAAACCTGGAAACTTTGGGGGGATTTAAAGTCATAGAATGTCAGAGAGCAGCTACACCAGTGGCACCCTGACATTTTGACCCCAAGAATCCATTATTAATCCATTATACTTTTACAATTATTTGACTGAGAGAATATGTGGAGGGAGAATGTAACTGTAAACTCAGTTCAGCTTCTAACTGAATTATTTTTATTGATCCAACAGTAACATTTGAAACATAGTACAGATCTGTGGGAGAGGTGTTTTTTTCCAAGTGCACAGGCCACACCACAGACCTCTGTATGCAATCACCTGGAATTCCAAAGTCCCCAGGTCAGGAGAACTTCTGATTTACACCAACTTACCCATTTTACAGCTCATGAAACAGAGGCCCAGGACCTTCCTTAAGGTTCTGCAGTGAGTTCCTAGCAAAGCTGGACTTGGAATCTGGGTCCCATCTCCCCGTCCTGGGTTCCTTCCCCTCCACCATTTTGCCTCCATTTATTTGGGCACGTGCGTGTGTGCACCTGGAACCAAGTCTCTGATAGAAGAGGCAGAAAGTGTCCAGTCCATGGTTCTAGAAGCCCCTTCAGCACCCCTCCCTCGAGTTTGCCTACAGCCATTGAGATGTCCCCAGTGTGGGATGTTTCTGGGGGGTCCGAGGAAGGCACTTCTCTTCTGTGGCTGCTCCATCCTCCCCTCTGTCCAGGGTACCGTGTAACACCAGGGTTCCTAAATCCAAGAGAGGAGAAAGCCAGGCAAATAGTCTTTTCAAGCAGATGTTTCTGAGACATTGAAGACCCATTAAAAATGAAGAAATACAAATAAAAGAGAAACTCAAGGATTAAAAAGAAAACAGACTTGGACACACTCTCAGTGGGATGCAGAGTCAAATCTAAGAGTTCACCAAGCCCCGGAACACATTTATGAGCCTTTTTCCTGAAGGTAAGGCTACAAGTGAAATAAATGAAAAAAAAAACAGCATTTTTGTGACATGCTGGGCTCAGGCCATCTTTCTCCTTGGGGCCTAAGTTGGTTGTGTGACTTGTCTTTCAGAAAGGTCGCCCCGTTCCCTGCACTTAATAGAAGGTTTAGGTAAGACCAACCAGGAAGTGGAAAGTGGATATTTTGGAATAATCTGCTTCTACTGTGAGGATGTGATGGATTAGATTTTAATCTGTGGAACCAATAAGGATTTAAATGGACAGCAGCGTTAGATATTAGAAAGTAAAGAGCCTGTCAGGGGGAAACATCTCTGCAATTCTACAGATTTCTGGAGATTTGGTAAAGATTTAAAAAATCTCACAAAGCAAAAAGGCACCTGGAATTCGTGCTTATTTTGTTTGGAGCCCAGAACTCTGAGAAGAGCAAATGACCAAAAGAAAGTGGTTCCCCAAGTTAAAGGACTCAGTCATCGATGGGTTGGGCTCGTTGACTTTTTCTTGGCATGAGTCCGGTTCAGTCAGGGGAGGAAGAGGCGTCCAAGAGGCCATGTTGGAACTCAGCCATCAGCACAGTTTACACGTCGCACTGCCATCTCCAGATTCTACCACAGCAGCGTGCACTCAGGTTGGACGCCATCTTAAATCTCTCCTCACCAGAAGGTTCTAATTTAGTTTATTGGGAGACGACATTTGCCAACTATGAAATATAGCTCCAGCTTTACAAGGAAGCGCTGGGAATGTACATGAAATTTCTATGAATATTGCTGGGAGGATTTGTGAGATGAGCACCACCCCGTACGACTACAGGGGCATTTACGGTTTTCCAATAGTCAGCCTTTCAGAACTGAATAGTTGCTTCAGGGAAGTGACAAATTGGAGGTGTTTTATAGGAGATTTAAAATTTGTTATTTCCAATCCTTCTTTCAAAAAAGCCATTTTTGACATTCTAATGTGCAAGATTCTCTCCTCCCAACTTCACCTTTTTACTTAAATAAACACTGTTATCCCATCAGATACTAAATCCTATCACAGCGTTCGGTGTCCCGGGAGCCTGAAAAAACACTCCTGTGGAAGTGAGGCGACGCTGCAGTCCTATTGCCAGAATTTATAAGGAGCCTTTCCCTGCAAATTCAGCAGGAAAGCAGAACAAAGGTTCGGGAAGAAAACAGACAGGAGGCAAGTCCTGCCTTCCCCTTCTCTTTGTGCCTTGTGAGTGCCCAGCCTTCTGTGGAAGCCATCACAAGCAACACGCATAGCAGGAGACGTGTGCTTGAAGTTATTGTTGGAGCAGCTGGAATCCAAGAAACCTGGAGGCCTTGGAGACAGCACTTATATTTACATGTAAAGGGAAATAAATGTTCAATTTTCTGGAAAATCCTCATAGATCAAGATCCACTTCTTCTCAGTGGAAAGCGTCGTGTTGGGAGGATACTCAGGGAACTTGGCCCGTTCAGGTTCGGTCTCATTCCCGTTTGCTGACAGTGGGAAGGAGCCGGCTTCCCACATCCATTCCCAGCCTCCCCCCCCCCCCCCCGCCCCGGGAGTTCCCCTCTGAGTGTGCAAGAGGACACGCTTTTCTAGAGGGCATGGGGTCCTCCTCTTCCTTTTTCCTGCCTCTCTCCCTCCCATCCTTCCTAAGTCCTTACCGCGCACCCGCCGTGAGCCCAGCATCGCGGCATCTCAGGGAACAGCAGTGGACAGGCGCAGTGTTCCAGGAGCGCACCGTCAGGTGTGCAGACAGTGGATGAGCCCTCTCCTGGCGAGAGGAGCACTAGTCAGGACAGACGGACATAGGAGCGAGTACCCGTCACCTGCGCTGTGGCTTTCTCTTCCCTGCTGAAATTCCACACAGGAAGTCGCTTTAGATCTTGCCTCTTTCTTCATCCCATGAAAGCAGCTCCATTGTGTTAACTTATGTCTTTTGTTCATGTCTTTGTGTTGTGTCCAAAACTATGTTGAAAAATATAAATATTGTATTCAATGCAAATGAAGGAAGGCAATAAAGAATACGTAAGTTGAAAAAAACCTGCAAATTGAAAGAAAGATGACTGCAAAAACTTTAAAATTCTTTTGTTAAGTTTGTGTAGCGACCCACTAAATGATTGTCCACTTTAAAAACCAACATTTTCTTTCATAGACTGAACATCTTATCATTTGGATGGTTACCTTTTCAAAGTTGTTTTTCAAATGCCCTTTTGGCTATGAAGGGGGCACAGCTGCACCCCGCCTTCCTTCCTGCAAGCGAGCTCTGGCCCCTCCCGTGACCTTGGTTTAAGCTGGGCTTTTCCTTCACATTATGCTGCAGTTGCAGAGGAGTCGAAAAATTTTAACAGAGGTTCCCTCTTCTGGAGTTGTTGAGAAAGGGCAAAAGTAGGTGAAAAGTGAAGTAGTAATAGAGAGCGAGCATGCCTTCGATGTCGTGACAGATGTCCCTGAAGGTGGTTGAACTAAGTGCTGTGGCACCCGACGGGGATCTGGGGGCTGCAGGGACTCATCTGGGATGCGTCTCAGTCACTTGGCCGCCACAGCAAACCACCACAGGCGGGGGCTTAAGCCACAGGAATTTATTTCCCCAGTTCTGGAGGCTGGAAGTCCAAAATCGAGGCGTGGGCAGGTCTGGTTTCCTCTGGGCCACACTCCTCGGCTCACAGCTGGCCGCCTTCTCACTGCATCCTCTGTGCGCACATGTCCCTGGAGCCTCTGTCTGTCCTGACCTCCTCTTCGTAGAAGGACAGCCATTGCGTGGGATCAGAGCCCACCTGCCGGCCTCGTGTTGACTTCGTCACCTTCCTGTTGACACAGTCCCAGTCTGAGGGGTAGGGCTCAACCTAAGAACTCGGGGGACACCATTCAGCCCCAGACAGATGGCGTCTTGGAGAAGGGTGAGAATGTACCAGTTGTGTGCGAAGTGGGATCGGGATGCGATGGGCTGAAAGGTGGCAGAGAGAAGCAGGGGATGTTCAACTGACAGAGGGTTTCTTCTCATCCTGACCAAGTCTCCAAGACTGACGGGCTTTTTCCCTCTGCAGAAGACGGAAGCACGTCATTCCTGGCGGGAGATGCGCCGGCCAGCCCCGACTGGGGGAGTGATTGTAAGTGTACCTTTAAGTGACTCTGCTCTTTGGCTGTGCGGGTTCAGGCAAATGAAACCAGCTGTGAGGCGTTACTGGAGTGAGGAATGGGGAAAGGGACAAGGCTGCAGCACCGCCAACACCCACGGGCTTGTGTCTTGATAATGGATGCGGCCTCACCACTCAGGAGGCGTTAGAAATGGTCGCTCAGGATCAAGCTGTGGTTGATGTCCATGGAGTTTAATAATTTAGTTGAACTTCCTGCCCTCTTCTTCTGTTGTGACTACATTTTAAGTTTGTTTTCTGTTTTGTGATTTTTTTAAAGCTCTATTGGCCAGATTGCATTTCACATTGCACTCTCCATTTTCAATAAATTTCAATTTAGTAGGACTGCCATGGTCCAGAAATTCTTTTGGGTGTTATGGGGCTGCCTACTGGCGCCTGGATTTTTATTAGTTTTCTTAAAGTTTACTATAACAACGGCAAAAATAGCCTCTCCCCTTCCTTCTCCTCCTCCTTTTTCCATTTGAGTGCAAATGGAATCCATTTATCTAGGAAATGCCTATTTCACATTCTGCAATTTGGGGGCTGTGCTGGAGCGCAGTACGCTCTTCCTCAGCAGAAGAGTTTACTTTCTTTTCTCTCTTTCCCCTCAATTCAGGGATAGACACAACCATCAGCTCTATTCAGATTATGGAAATCCAGCACGTAATAGATCGCCGCTACTGCCATCGAGGCCGGCAGTGCAGGTGGGTGAGCCGCCCCGCTGTACTCCTGTTGTTTCTGGAATTGACTCAGGGCTCTGGGTTTTTGAGCCTGGAATGAAAGCTGAAGCTACTGGTAGAGTCAATGTGTGCTTACGTTGCCCCTTAAGTGAAAACACATTTGTCACGTGTGGACGAGGGAATCATAAAGCGGTTGGTATTAGCAAATGTCGATAAACCGCGGCTCCAGCAGTTCCAGTCTCCTATGTTGATGGCACGTCCAAAGCAGAAAGCTTAGGGACAGCTCTGTGGCTGGCTGTCTGAGGGCGCGTCCCACAGGCACAGAGCTGCTAGTTCATTTTATGACAAGAAAGGATTGTTACTGATGGCTCCAAGTTATGAGGGAGCTGACATTTGTATATTTTAATAACAAGGGATATCATTATTTTAATTGCTAAAAAAATATAGCTTCTCTTAGCTTTTTCAGTTAGAAGGGAAAAAAGCCCGGTATTGCAGAAGTTGCCAGCAAGATCCATCTCTCACGTGTGCCGTGCCACCTGTCCTGAGGTGACGATGCGTCTAGAAGCAGGGCATGCAGATGGCTCCCGCAAGCACAAAGCGCAAGTTGTAGGCATTGAGAACAGGCGGGAGTTTTCTTTCTTTTGTGAATATTTGCTGGGTGCCTGCCCGGTAAAAGGCAAGACCCTGTATTTGGAACTGATGTCACAAATCCTGTGGATTCTCAGCCTTTTTTCTTTTTCAACCTGATATAATTAGGCTTTGAGTTGATGGTCCTGACTTTTAAAAATGAACCGTACGGTGCTTTATGGTGTGTTTATGACCTCTACGTGCACTGTCTCCCTGAGTTCTCACAAAAGCAACATGAGATTGGCATTACTTATCCCCATTTTGTCATTAAGGAACTCAAGGTTCAGGAAGCTTGAGAACGTCAGAGACAGACGTTCATGAATGTGGTGGGGTGACATAGCGAAGAAGACGCAGGTGGTTCAGGTTCAGATTCTGGAGCCGCCACGGGGTGTGTCCTCTCCTGCGTGTCCGTTTCTGCCTGTGAGGGGGAGACACTGCTGACCGGGATGCTGTGAAGCCTGCAGGTGCGGGAGCCACGTAGTCTCAAATGAGTTCCACTCGTCTCAGCTTCTTCCAGTGGAACAAAGTCCTTCTGTTCCCACTTCAGATCCGTTCCTCTATTCTTGCTTCCTCATTTCTAACAGCTTAGCTTAGTATTCAGTAAAAGAATCTAAAATGACTGGCTCTTTTTCCCATTTATCTGGTTTTCAGTTGTGTCTCCATGTAATTCAAGGGATGGCCAAGTCAGGAGGACTTGTATTAGCTACAATGTGCCTTTTGCTGGAGTTTTCCTTACAATGTGAATCAGGGCCTCTACCCCTCCCCCCAGTATCTCTCTTGAAAGGGGGGCTCTCTGTGGGAGCGTTTGTCCGTTACTGAGTGGTAATTAGGCCTATAACGATGTGAGTTGATTCGAGTTCTGAAAGTGCACGATATTTCCTGTTAATGTTGCCTAAAAGGGAGTGCTTTACGGTAGAAAGGCTGGCATTCGTTGTTTCCGGTCCTCCTTTCCTGGGGGATTGTTGGTTCCAGGCCTTCGCAGCGTCTGTCTCTGAAGTCTGTCCCTCCTCCAGGGTAACTGATGTCATTTCCTGTGTGTTTGGTTTGATGCGTTTGGTCTGCGGTTTGACTGTCCATCATTTTGGCTGCGTGTTCTAACAAACTGTAAATCTGTGTGGTATATTTCATATATTAAGACCTGAAAGAGAGCACTCAGAAATCTGACAGATATGTCTCTGAAAAACATAAAACTATCCCATGTTAAACTTGATTTTCTGTGTTTATTATTTATTATATAATATTTCACAGTTTACACAGTATGTAAAGAGTAGCAAATAGCCTTTTGAAGCCTTTCCTGCAAATTTTGATTTGTGGTTTTGTGTTTTTCCATAATTAGGTCTGGATCTTACAATTACAGTATTCCTGTTAATAAGTACACACCCACCAATGTCAAATTTTCTCTGGAAATCAAGTAAGTGCATAGCTGTAAAAACAATTCAGTTTCCATCATGATTTGGATTCCAGTCTGAATTTATTTTACAATTTCATCAGAAAGTTAGGAGCAGAAAGCTGTCAGTCCATGTTAACTAACGATTTTGGGTTGAGAGGTGGGCTAGCTTGAGGGTGGGTTTTCGGAACGAGGGCTGGGGGCATCCAGGCTCCCTGAGGGGCATGGAAAGGCTCTGGGCTGGACACTCGCTCCTGCGAAGTGGCGGTGAGCACAGGTTTGATGCTCAGATGCTGCAGACTGCCCCTGGCTGTGTCCCTTTGAATTGGGGCGGGAACCAGAGTGACGGCATGGTCCTGGGTGGGGGCTGCACATTTTTGTGAGCTCCCATTAGCAGTGTGAATGCAGACACTGACCCCTTTCCCCAGGGGAGTTAGAAAAAGCAGTGGGAGCTTGGAGTTGGGCCGGTCGGGGCTCAGATCTTGTCTCTGTCACTTACTAATTCTGTAATCTTGGAGAAACCACTTCCCTCTGAGCTACTGTTTCTTCATCTGTAAAGTGAGTTTGACATTATACCATGATGAGTAGAGCTGCTGTGGGAATCGCTGCTAATAACAGTGAAATGAATAACCGCCATTTGCTGAGCACAGATGGTACGCCGGACACTCTACACCCTAACATTGGGTCATACAATCCTCACAACTTGGTACTTTTTTCGAGTATATATTTTTCAGATGGGATCATTTGGGGCTAGAGAGGTCAAAAAGCCTGTGCCACATCCACAGCTAGTAAGATGTGGAGCTGGCCTCCCAGCTCAGCCCGTCCTGTAAACCATCACTTTCCCACCTCCTCAACGAGGTGAGATACGTAAGAACATTGCCTCTGCTTGGCACACAGTAGGCACTCAATAAATGGTAGCTTTTATTATGACTATCCTTCCTCCACGACCACAGAACTCCCGTTTAATCTATTCTTATCAGATATTTTAAATAATTACCGTACTTTAAGACTTTTGACACACTTCACTCAAAAGTTATGCGATGAAGTCCTCACCATGAAAAGAGGTGGTTATGTTTCGTCTCTCGATTTGGGGCTCTCCTTCCTCCCTCCCCCACATTTCCTCTCCCCCCGCCCCGCTCACCTCTGTCCTCCCCTTGCTCCCTCTGCTTCCCCTGCTCCTCCCTTGTTTCCGGCTCTGTCTCTTCCTCTCTGTCACTCAGGCCTCACACTCCTTCTCTCACCGACTTTGCTTCCACAGTCAGCTCATGACACTCAGCGCAGCTGCTTGCCTTGGAAAGGTTCATTTCAAGCTGCTAATATTTCATGACTCGGAACCCGCATTTCCAGGCAGAGCAAAAGCTGAATGTGCTCTTCTCTGGCACAGCCCGAGTAACCTGGAGGGAGTTTCCTCCTTCACCCCGAGCTTCCGTGGAGGGAAGTAAGCTTCAATGGAATATCCCTGAAGTGGCAGCTCATCTTCAGCCGCTAAGTCGGGCTTTCTAGTTTAAGGACCAGTTTTCTAATATGGGTGATTTTAAAATAACACATATACTCCACTAAGATTGTAGGTTGTCCCACTTCCACAGAAAGATCCAAAGGCAGACGGACCTCTTCCTCTTGATGGTTAGCAGGCCAACCTCCTGAGAAGAACTGTTCTTTCTGGCAGGGCTCCGCTCTGACAGCTTCAAGGCTGGTACTTCCTAACGGGCTCACCCCACACCCTTGCCTGTGTTTGTTTCTCTTGCTGCTTCAAACCATAGCTACCTGGACCAGGTGTTTGCAGAATCTAAAATCCCGGCAACTTCAGATGGATGCAAATTCAGCTACCAGTGGAAAGAGAAGGGATGTATGCAAAAATTATTTTCAAATCCATGGAGATAAGAAGTTGTGTTGTTGAGGTGATTTGAGACATGAGAGTAGGTTTTGGAGACGGTCACATGCTGTCTGAGTAGTTGTTTTAGTCAGTTCAGGCTGCCATGACAAAAATGCCATAGACTGGGAGCCCTAAACCACAAACATTTATTTCTCATAGCGCGGGAGGTGGGGAAGTCCACTATCGAGGCGCTAGCAGATTTGGTGCCTGGTGAGGCTCTGCTGCCTGGTTCGTCGACGGCGTCTTCTCCCTGTGTCCTCACGTGGCAGGAGGAGGAGAGAACTCTCTGGGGTCCTTTTTATGTAGACGGTGATCCTACCCATGAGGGCTCCGCCCTCAAGACCTGATCCCCCCACAAAGACCCCACCTCCCAACACCAGCACATTGGTGGTTAAGATTTCAACAGATGGATTTAAGGGGACGCAAACATTCAGTCCACAACAGTCGTCATCTGAGGCTGAGTTTCTTTCTGTAATGAGGAGATGTGAGCCAGCATATTGGCTTTGGTGAGCTGTGTGTAATAAGGTGCCTACGTGGAACTTTGAATGGATTTCCGAGTTACATTCCCGTTAGACCCTCTGCTCATCAAGGTGTAGCCTGGTGGGAGCTGATAACTGCTTGTCCGTGTGCCCTTTCTTCCCTGTGTCTCTTGCAGCACAACAGAGCCGTTGATAGTCTTCCAGTGCAAACTGACCGTTGGAAACATATGTTTCCATAGTAAAAACGAAGCCCAAGGGCTGCAAAGCCACGAAGGAGTCATCCAGGAGATGACACAGGTAATGTTTCCCGGCCCCTCGGTGGCACAGCCTCTGTTCCCTGGTAAGAGATGCCTTGACCCAGCACCAGTGCTTCCCCGTGGGGGCTGAGCCTGTCACCGGCTTTGCTCAGTGTCTTCTGTGGGTCCTGCAGAGTGCAGATGGTTCTAGCAGCCCCCATAGAGAGCTGTCGTCACAGATGGCTCTCCGAGGGTAGTCAGGGAACGCTGCCTCCGCCTCCAGCCCTCCAAGTGGAGTGTGGGGTGTGGTGATGACATGCGTCTCTCTCTCCTGCGTTCTGCAGGGCTGTCGGCACATCTGGAGCCTCCCAGTGGCCCCCTTCTTTGATAGCGCGTTCCATTTCCGAGTAGCTGCACCGGTAAGCTTTCTTTTTTTTTTTTAAGTGAGAAAGAAGTGGACCATTAAATAAATAAATAAATCAGTCAGTCACTTTAATAACAGTTGATGCTTCCATTAATCGTCCCCTTTTTCCTCCTCTTCTGGCAGGATCTGGCTGACTGTTCCACGGACCCTTACTTTGCTGGGATCTTCTTCACAGATTACTTCTTCTACTTCTATCGACACTGTGTCTAGCTTATTCAAGTTTGGTTGGGGACTTTTCCAAAGAAAAATACTCAGAAATTCGGTTAACGGAAACTTCCATCCTCTTGCCCCTCCGCGCTTCTCTGTAAACCTGGCTGTGTGTTGCCCAAGGACTTTTTCAGAGTTCGGCCTCCAGCAATTTTGAGACATTAACGAGGAGAATAAAGTGTTTGCTGGAACCTGAGATAACGTGGCGTGTGATCTGTGGCGAGTGTGAAGAAGACAGTCCCTGGAGTAAGACAGCGCTGTGGGGTGTGAAAATACTGATTCTGGTGCTAAGGAAGCTGTGGGGTCAAAACAGGCAGGCCTAACTTTGCTTTGTCGTGATGCTTTCAAATCTTTTGAGAAAACCAAAAAGGCCCATTTTAGGCCCATCGACTTGGACCCGCTAAACACAGATCTGGAGAATGTGTGATACGGTGTGTGTTGGGCAGGGCCGGGGGTGTCCGATGCTGAGCTCACGTTTAGGCAAACCATTGCCGTGTGTGTGTGTGCACGTGTGTGCACTACGTACACTGCAGTGCAGGACGCAGCTCACTAATGAACTGAATTTAAGAGAAATAGTTGCAATTCTGCTTTGTAATGCTTGCTGCACGCTGAACTTTCTGTGCAGCGGGGCGTGTCTCTGGTGACGCTCTGGCTCACCACGGTCTGTTCCGGTAGCCCAGACAGCCGTGGCCCAGATCACCGCATTTGGCCTTCCAGTCGTCGTTGCTTTTTTTTATTTGTTTCTGATTTTTGTACGCGTGAGAGTTCTCTTTCACGGCATTAAGGCCCCTCTCCATTGTTTACAGCTGAATTCGCTTTGGATCCTTCTACTGGCTTATGGGTAAATCTGTATGAATGGCCCGCAGTCCTCTCGCTGGAGTGAGTCAACCACATCTTTTATCTTCCCTATTCTGGTGGTTTGGCATCTTGGGGTCCTGCTGTCCCTGGTGGGACTCCACCTCCCAGGGTTGGCCAACTCCTAGAGAGTTCAAACCGTCTGCCCGGGAGCGCTTTTCAAATACAAACCGACCACTCGAGAGCCCACACCCCACCACCGTCTTTGTGGGGCTGTCCTGCCGCAGCTGCCCTCCTCACCCAGGGCCAGGCGCCAGACATTAGGGATGGCTCCACCTCCCAGAGCCTGCGAGATTCTCCGGACGTGCTAATCCTACGCCTGTTGACCCTGCCTCCCCCGTTCCTTCCTATGGGACCTGCAATGGGGCCTCCGGCCACGGTTCTCCCTCTGCCCCCTCCTCCTGACCCGCCCTGGGGCTCCCCAGCCTGGCCCCTGGAGCCCTGGCATGTCCCCTTCTCTCGGGAACTGTGACAAACCATCTTTTCAATGGCCACCGTTTCCTGATCTGTTGGCCTTCCTACGCCTCAGACTTTCTGTCACTACGCTACAGTTTAGAGCATGGAGATCCGAGACACTCCAGCTCTGCTTCTCGGTCACAGGGCTGCTGGTGGCTGTCCCTTCCCTTCTGTTGGTCTGTGAGTCAATTAGGGTGAGACAATTGGCTTCTTTTTACCTTGGCAGCGATAATCAGCAGAAATAATGCATCCCCACATCCTTATTTTCAAATATTATTAGACATGTATCATGTGAATGGAAATCAACTGTGAGACCCCAACTATTATGAAAAGAAAAGACATGGTCCTCGCTCACAGAGGGCATTTTGAAAGACGGTCTGTGTCACACGACGACAGGGACACATCTTGAGAAATGCACCGTCAGGTGATTTTGTCACTGTGCGAACATCATAGTTACTGACACAAACCTGGATGGTACAGCCCACTACACACCCAGGCTACGTGGTACTAATCTGATGGCACCACCGTCACACATGCCATCTGTGGCTGACTGAAGCATCTTCTGCAGCACGTGACTGTAAACTTTTCGACACAAAGGTAGTTTAAGCCAGTGGGAGCTGAGACTTTGGAGCCAAACATCCTTGCCTTGAGTTCCAATCCTGATCCTCCCTGTGTCTCCTTTGGTAAGTTACTCAAGTTCTCTGAGCCTCAATTTCCTCATTTATACTGGAGCATGGTGAGTATCTGCAACAGAGAGGATTAAATGAGATAAGTATGTAGCCAGATGGGCTCTAAATAGACAGGAGCTATTGTGATAGCTGCACAGAGCAGACTCATTCTAAAGACTGCAGTGGGCTGGTGAAGGGCTGCGTGACTGAACACACACCTCGGGGAGTTTTCATCAGCTGCAAACACCAAACTGCAGATGGAGCACATGCACGCGTGTTCCATAGTTTTTCTGTCTTTGGAAATTGTTTTCGCTCTCGCTAACAGCGCAGCCTTGGTAGAAGTTAAATAGGAAGTTCATTGTTGGGAGGAGCATTTCGGGATTCCTCCAGTTTCTTAGATTCGAATTCCTTCTCGGTTCTCCTGAGTCAGTGCCGCCTGCCCCGCAGGACCCGGGTCTGGAGGCTGAGGTTTGCCTGCTTTTTCGTAGCGTCCCAGGTGCTTGGTGTGGGGTGGACTCCGTGGAAAGGCCCTTCTGGAGGGGCGAGCAGCCGGGCAGCGAGAGGCCTTTCGGGACGTGAAGCCCGCGTTCTCGCTCAGGCTCTCCTGGTCAGGACGGCCCGGGGTTCCAATATCCAACCTAGTTCAGTCATGTTGCCTACGGGAATGTCTGTAAGGTAAATGCTATTTTCCCATTAAATTCCATTAAACCAAGAGCCTTTTCCCCACAGAAAACTTACTATAGGATGTATTGAGAGCCTTCAGAAAGAAAGGATATAAGACAGTGAACAGACTGTGGCAGCCAGTGGCATCTTGGCACTAGATAAACCTATTCAGAGAATAGATCCTGCTGGAAGATTCTCTCTGTATTTGCCGTACTTGCCCCACTGTGAGATGTCCACTTGGACCACGCTGCTTAGGCCAAAAGCTTCTTCCTTACGCCAGAGAAGTATCTGACTCCCTGCCAGAATAGCCCCAAAGTCAGACCCTGGGTGCAGACATGACACTGCTTGGCAAGCCACGCTGCGGTAGGTGTCCCACGTATAAAGTAGAGGAAGATGGGCACGGATGTCAGCTCAGGGCCAGTCTTCCTCAGCAGAAAGAGGAGGATTGATGGCAGTTAGCGCAGGGCTAATCTTCCTCAAAAAAACCCCAAAAAACACTAGGGTTGTGTTTGGGGGTCGGCCCCGTGGCTGAGTGGTTAAGTTCGCGCGCTATGCTTCAGCGGCCCAGGGTTTCGCCAGTTCGGATCCTGGATGCAGACATGGCACCACTGGTCAGGTCACGCTGAGGCGGCGTCCACATGCCACAGCTAGAAGGACCCACAACTAAAAATACACAGCTATGTACTGGGGAGTTGTAGGAGAAAAAGGAAAAATAAAATCTTTAAAAAAAAAAAGAGTCTCCCCCCCAAAAGTCTGTGACCCCATCTGATCATGAGTGAATATCAGACAATTCCCAGCTGAGGGACGTTCTACGGAACACCTGCCAGGGCTCTTCAGGATTGTCAGGGTCCTCAAAACCGAGGAAAGTCTGGGAGGAGCTTAAGAAGCCCAGAGGACTGAATGTGACGTGAGTCCTGGGTAGAAACTGGAACCAAAAAAGGATGTAAGGAAATTCAAATAAAGTAAGGACTTCAGTTAGTAACACTGTATCATTGTGAGTTCATTTATTGTGACGGATACACCATACCAACGTTAAGATGTTAATAATGGGGGAAACTAGGTATGGGGTTTACAGGCTCTGTGTACAAGCTCTACAGTTTTTCTATAAATCTAATTATGCCCTAAAATAAAAGAATCATTTTAAAGAAAGTCAGGAAAGAACTCCATAATTGCTGGGCTAAAATATTGCACGCTGCCAGGAGGTGCCATTTGTGACGACATAGGATAAGTTCAGTCCCAAAACCTAGGCCCCATTTGTAACTTCAGACCATTCGTATCGTAGTTCCCTGCTTTGCCGGTTATGTGTCAGCCTCTTATATCAATGTAATTTGCCCCCAAATATCATAGAGAATACTATATAATACAAAATATAAATATATAAAATACAAAATAATCCTATAACATAAACAAATAGAATTATAATAATTTTTCATGAGTTCTAATAAAGGAACTCAAACAAGATTTTGAAAGCTCTGTCAGATTTTTTTTAACAACCAAACCAAAATTTTAAGTGCATAAAAATTCACTTAAAAAATTAGTGTGCATAGGTTCAACTCTCCAACATTTTTAAAACAAAAACATTTTGAAGAGCTCTTACCCTACCTCTTTTCCATTTTGTTTTTATTTCTTTTTCCTGTGCCATTTTTGGATTTCAGCTTTAGTAGCAGATTCCCAACAACAAATTATTTGAATGATGAAACTAAACATCTTCAAGAGAAGAGCGAAAAAATAATTCTGCTGGCAGTTTACAAAGCTGCTCTCCCTGGATTCTCGCAGCAGCCTTGTGACGCTGGAGTGAGGGGAGATATTCCCCATTCTGCACATAAGGAAACTGAGGCACAGAGAGGTTGAGCGAGGACAAGAGGTGAGCCAGGTTTTCTGGTGCCAACTGCATCCCTTTTCACTATGCTACATATCTTGGTCATCGAGGACTGCCGTACAAAATTTAAGACTGGGGGGCAGAAACAGCAGAAGTTTATTTCTCACAGTTCTGGAGGCCAAAGTCCAAGACGAGGCTGCCGGCCGCCTCGGTGTCTGCTGAGCGCTGTCTCTGGGAGCTGCAGACAGCTGTCTGCTCGCTGTGTCCTCACGTGGTCTTTCCTCAGGTGGAGGGGGAGGGAGAGGCATCAAGCTTTTGGCGTCTTTTTTTACAAGGGCGCTAGTCCCATCATGAAAGGCTGTACCTTCGTGGCCTCATCTGGACCCAGTGACCTCCCCAAGGCCCCGTCTCCAGTTGCCATCTCACTGGGGACCAGCGGCTTCGACATGTGAACTCGATGGGGAGACAATTCAGTCCACAGCACAACGGCACTTACCCTTTGGAAATTTTATCCTTTCTTCACAACTCTTCGGCATGTACGAGAGACCGCCAACTCAGACACGGGCCCACCAGAAGGGTACCAAGTTAATGGTGCTGGAAGTGATGCCTGCACTGACAGGCCTTGTAAGCTGATAGGAGTTATTAGAAGCCATTGAGTAACAGCAGAGAAGGGAGGGAGGGCGGAGGGCCAGAGAGGAGCAGAATCTCCTGTCACCATCCTCTAGGTTACGTTTACTTAACGTTGCACTGAGGCTGCGCAGCTCACTAAAGAACGCTCACCATCAGCCTCACTCCGAGGGACGCGTCTGGAAGATCTTCCCTTGGCGCAGCTTGAAGTGTTTTGGCTTTCATTTCCTCAAGGATGTGTGTCATTGATTTTTGCGTCTGACTCTGAAGAGACAGCTGAGCCCCAAAGAAGCGTCAAGGGCTTAGACTCTGGTGCATTTTTGATGAGTCGTTGTTTAAATCTTGCGGAAGCGCAGCCTCTGAGATCCCCAGTTTACCAACAGCATTCCGCATACAGCGCCATCTTTTCCTGCCTGGGTTCTGCGGATGGGGAAAGTCTTTGTTAGCTCTTAAGACATGTAATTGGAGGAAGGGATGCGTGCTAAAGATGACAGTCTCATCCTTCAATGTCTTTTTTTTAAAGATTGGCACCTGAGCTAACATCTGTTGCCAATCTTCTTTTTTTTTTCTTCTTCTTCTTCTCCCCAAAGCCCCTGACTACATGGTTGTCTATTGGAGTTGTATATTCTAATTGTAGGTCCTTCTGGTTATACCATGTGGGACACCACCTCAGCATGGCTTGATAAGTGGTGCTAGCTGGGCCGCCAAAGCAGAGCACACGAACTTAACCACTTGGCCATAGGGCCAACCCCATCCTTCAATTTCTTTATGGCCCCACATAAACATAAATGAGATCCCATTTTATAAAAATAATGTCTTTGCCAGAGTAGAGTTCCAAGGCCGTTTTTAGCTGCGCTGGTCTGACCTCTTGTCTCAATGCAGGGTAAATGGACAAAGAACTAGATTTGGAGCCAGGAGACCTGGTTCCAGTCCGGGCTCGATGACTCGCCTCGGTGTGTTGTCTTGGACACTTCACGTCACCTTCCTGGTTGCAAAGTTGGATCCTTAACAGTCCCGCTGACCACTAAGGGTCACAGTGGACACCAGATGAGACACGTGGAAGCTCTTTGTAAACTGGACGGTGCTGTGTGAACACAAGAATCATTAAGAATGGTCCCTGGGAAGACGTTGTTTTGAACCAGTAAATAAGATTTGGAAGTTTCTCACTTCTTTTAATGGGTGTCAGTCCACTCTGCTGAGGGTGAGTTGCTTGCCTTGCCACCCACCGTCGTCTTCACCTGGAAACATGTTGCCTAGCACACAATAGATGCTCAGTCAGCCTTTATTAAGTGAAAAGCGGGTCAATAGAAACATTTCCTCGACTTACCAGAGTGTATGGCAAGGTGGCACTCTGAGATGGATGTGAATTCCTCTCTCTCTTTCACAGTGATTTTTTCTTATTGCTAATCTCTGCAACAATAGGATGTTCTTATTCTCTTCTCCAAGGGCATTGAACACGTCTAAATGACTTCCAATAGAAAATAGAAAATGAAATGGCCAATTGTCTGTTAGAGGATTCCAGCCTCTGATAGTCAGCTCTATCTGATTATTTATTGTTTACATTTATGCTCTGAATCTTTTCTGTTCTGCACGACTGCATGAGTATCTAGATTAACTGCAGATTAGTTTTAAAGCATTTAAAGAGCATCTCACATTGTAGCTGAACGCCACACGCCCAGGACCGCCATGAGGCTGCTCTGCTTTCCCCCGAAGTGAGCATCAGACCTCAGGCCTCTCATCCTCTTCGATTTCTGGAAAACGTTTACTTTCAGTGTGGGCATTCTTGGCTCTCAGGAGCAGCCTCTGGAATTCTCTGCAGCAGGGAACCCGCTCATGGTTACATTCAGAAGAAACAGGCTCTCAGCCGCGTTATGGAGGCCCGGCACCCCAGGAAGGCCCTCCAGTGTGGAGAGCTCACGCGTGCTCATCCCCCGCCCCATGACAGTGGGTCGTTTCCACTCGCTTGCTCAGGCATCCGTGGAGGACTCGCCCTGCGCCAGACCCCACACAGGGCTGGTCTGTGGGAGAAGCTGACCTGTTTGAGGTGGCACACGACTGTCACACCACACGGACAGCATGCAACGGCGGCCTTGATGCTGCGCTGCGTGGGTACGAGGCAGGGTGGGAGGCAGGATGGGGAATCCTGCCCCCGGGGAGACGCGGGGAGGCCAGTGGGGGAAGCTTCCAGCCTGAGGGGACGCCTGAGCTGTCTGAGCTAAAGGATCATAAAGGTTTTTGTTTTTGTGTGTGGTTTTTTGTTTCCAAACAGAGAAATGGAAAAAGGTAGAAGTTACTTATGAATCCATTTTTTGTAAGAAAGATTCTAAGTGCTGCCACAGCTGCACAGTGGATAATTACCGCCCCACCCGGCTGAGCCACCCTCCTGCCGCTCTGCCAGTGGGGGCACTCCTGTTTCTGAATGGCACTCCTTCTTTGCCGTGGCTTCAGGAGCTGGCCATCTGTCCCCAGAGAGTCATGAAACTGTGGGAAGAGCAGAGCCAGTGGGTGGGGCTGGGGTGACTCAGGGAACCGGCAGGAGACTGTGGGTGGCAGGCCAAGCTCAGGACGGCGGGTGACTCACGGGCAGGTGTGCTCCTGCCACGAGGGGCCTGACTGTCTGTGTGGAGCGTGAGGCCCGGGCCGTGGGGCGTGTGCCCACAGGCTTCTGCTCGCTCTGCCCACTTTAGAATATGGAGCTTTTCCCTCTAAAGAAAGTCCACTTTCATTTTTCAGTCTCAGGTGCTCATGGAGGGAGGAGCGGGGACCATCTCTGACAAGCTTTCCCACCCCTCCTTCCTCCTGCTTTCCGTAACAGCAACCCCGATTTCCTTCTGGCAAACCGTCTTGCCCGGCTCTCAGTCTCTATGAATCGGGTGAGGCTGACACCACTCCCTCCCTCCCGAGAAGGACATGGGACCCAGGCCTGAGCAAAGGGACTATTGCATTCCCTTAGCAATGTGCTTGGTTTAGGGATGAGCATCTGACCCAAACCAGGCCAGTCAGGACCATCCCTTGGAGTCTGACTGCAGCTGGAGGCAAAGGGTCCTGCCTGTGGGAGTTCTTAAGCTGGAAGGAGAAGCCTGGGGCCGCAGGGGCCATCTTACCATGTGAGGGCCTCGCCCGCCTGAGAACGAGGCTGACACATGGGCAGGTGGGGCTAAGAGAGGAGAAGGACAGATTTCTAAGCCAGATGCCCCGCCCCCCAGCGGCCGCCGTGGGCTGGTGTTAGGTGGCCTAACACATTCCCGCTCTGCTCAGCTGCATCGAACTTGGGTTCTGCCGCACGGCCTGCGAGCTCTGGTGACACCAGCCCTAGGGAGGCCCTCTGACCATTTCCACACAGGACGCTCAGCTGGCAGACGCTGGGCCCCGGGACCTAGTCCCCGAGGGTGGTGGGCATTTTCCGGGTTTGGAGGGTGGCATGTGGAGCTGCTCTTGCCTGGAAGCCCAGGCTGCTGACCCATTCCTCCTCTCCCTAAGGGCTGCTCCGTCCTAGGGGACAATCAAAGACAAAGCGAGTCTCATATTTGTATGGTGCTTTCCACTTTACAGTCTTATGATTATTTCTCTCTTCCTTTTTTTTTTTTACAAACAACAAAAACTTACAGTAGCTAAAGAACGGTGGGCTGATTACATTAGAATATAGAAGAATTGCACCCCAGATGTGGGAAGTCCATTTGACTGGGCCTCCTGGAAACTAGACAGTTACAGAGGCTTCTCCCGCCATCTCTCTCTGTCTCTCTCAGGGACTGCACGGCATCTGGCCTGCTTCTCTCTGCATGGCCGCTCCATCCTTCTTCCTGTGGGCCAGCTGCTCTGCTCACTCATTTGCTTGCATTCATAATGGCTTCCCCAAGATGTCGTCTTGGACCCCAAATCTCTGTCAACTTCCAACTTGGTTCTCCAGTCTCTCAATTTCGAATGTCTATGAAAGAGCCTGACTGGTCCAGCCTGGCTCAGCCGTCCACCTGCGATTTGATCAGCAATTGCCAGGGGAGAGGGGAAGGGGTCTGCAGGGCCCCTGTTAGGCAGGGATGGTGTGGACAAATTCTTCAAGTGGGGAAAGTGGGAGGGAAGGAAATGATGAGCATCCTCAGTGCAGCCTCCTCGTCTCGTCCGATCCCTGTATTTCCGAGGGGTAGAGATGATTACCATCCCATTGCACATAACTGTGGATCACGAACAACACACTAACATGGACGGAGAAGGAGTGACTGTGAGAATTCTGTTAGGAAAAGCTCAAAGGAAAATGTGGTGGAGAACAGTGGGCCCGTCTTGGGGCGTATGTGTGGCTCAGCAGCTGTGGCAGAGGTTTTGGCAGCAACTGAGGTGGCTGAAAATTTCATTTTTTTCCCTTCAAGTTATAGTACTATCATTTTTTGTAATATCCATTTTATTTTATTCTTTAAGTTTCATTTATTTTTTTAAAAATTGAGGCTTAATTGACATACATCGTACTAGAGACAAGCAGCACCATTGTGCTGGAGGAGAAGAGAGAAGTAAAAGTGAAATTGAATCCAACAAAAAAATGTATAAATATAGAAAAGAAAATCTGTGATTCATAAGTTTGAATCGTAACTGCAGCCAACGGAGTAGCAGAGTCTTGTTGTAAGAGCCCCGTCTGGCCTTCTGGAGCACGGATGGCTGAACCCCAGCCTGGGAGCTCGTGCTTCCACCAGCTTTGACTTTTCTCTTGTGTACTGTGCTTCCTGCATCCGGCTCATCTCAGTGGGAGGAGGGAAGCAAAAGCTGTCCTTCGTCGTGATGTGACAGCTGCCATTCTCCTTTTCTCCTTGTGGCTCCTTGGGGACCATCTCTGGTGGCACCACGCACAAATTCAGAGGCTCACATATGATACCAGCAAAGGTGCCACGGACACTGCTGACGGGACTGCTGTTCCTGGCCACCAGCATCTGCGCCTTGGCGGCCTCTGCCTGGCCTGGGCTGAGGGCTCTGTCCGCCCCCACGGCCTCCAGAGGAGCGGGGCCTCGTCTTCCACCGAGCCTGCTCTGAGGTAGCTCTTTCGAGGAGTCAGCCGTGACTGAATTCGAGCCGCTGGTTCGGGGATGATCTGAAGGTTGGGCTTAATTAAAACGCCTCCCAGGAGGCTGCTCTTTGTCCTAAACTTGTGGACCTCTGCTTGCTTCCCCAGGATGTGCCCCCGGCCTCTCTTGTTTAAAAGACCCTGGAGACTCACCCCATGGCCAGACATGCTTGACTCCTGGGTGAATGTAGATTTTGGGACAGGTGTAAATAAACACAGGTGAGTGTGTGGGCACCTCTGACAGCCTTCCCACTGTTAACCAACAGCGCTTCATCTAATCCTACTGAGAGAGGGCAGAGTCAGCTCATATGGAACCTTTTTGGAAATGCAAATGCATCTCAGGACACACCTCTGCCTCCACTCCCTGTTCCGACCTGAGGATCTGGATGACCAAGCCACCAGGCCACTCTGCGGTTCCACCACGTGGCTGCAGCTGGAGCTCACTTTTCAAGGAGAGGGTGTTCCCGGCCTCTCCAATGTGTTTGCTTCCTTTTTCTTCTGGGCAAGAGCAAAAACAACCAATCAACCTAGGAGGCCCGCTCCTGAGGAGCACGTAATCGCTGGGCGCTCTCCAGCCACACGCTCTCTCCTGACCCACGTCTGCCCAGCACAGATCTCTGACTTTGAAGTTTTAGAACAATGCACAATGATTTAAGTCTGGGCACTAACAGGTCTTTAAGGTGTTTTAGTGTTTAAATCAAGTCCTGGTCATAGACTTTCTGGAACAGACTGTTTCTTACACAAACCAAATTAGGGCATCTATTTAAAACAATTGAAAGGCAAAGAATTTTTTTTTGTAAATAGTGATTTACAAATGGAATCATCCCACTTCCATCATGACTCTTGACAGGTTATTAAAATATATGTGTTCATGTGGTTAATTTTTGACCCGGGAATGGAAGATGGAGGAACGACAGCAGTGTTGAAAAGAAGGAACAGTGGTGCACGTGTGTCTACGCACGTAAGATGGAGGTAAGCTGGTTTGAGGCAGGAAGTAGTTTTCCTTGACCCTCTTAGGGTCCCTGGGTGTGTCTGAGAATGAAACTGACAGAGGCAGATTGACAGAAAAGCACACAAATTTTATGTGACATGGGAGCCGTCCTTAGGATATGAAGCCCTGAGGAGACAGTCAAACCCAGGGGTCTTCACGCCGGTTGGCCAGGGCGGGCAGTCGGGTAGAAATGTGCAGGGAGGCAGGGAGCATGTGAGTGCCGTGAACAGAGGCACTCAGCCCGTGGGTCCGTCGGATTCTTCTCCGTGTCCCCCATCTTCAGAGATAAGGATGCTCCACTCCCCCGGGGGAGGGAGGGCCTCTCTTGCTCAGGCTTTGGGACCTGATTCAGAGGAGAAGGGCCACGGGACTTGGGGGGAAGAGGTCCTGTTTGGCTGTTTTCTGAATGAAACATTCAATATGCCAAGGTGCCATGTTGTTGGATAGCGTGTCCCGAGCCCCATCACTGGCCTCACATCAAGGAGTCCTCACATTCTGTCCATCCAGCCGCGGCTGTCATCCTGTGGAAGGTCCTTGAACTGTTAGGAGCTGATGGAGAATTCACCCAGCTGACAGCTGCTCGTGGAGCACCTGCTATGCGTCTTTCATACACAGCAGGGATCTAAGAAAAGACAAATTTATGACAAGGGCCCCCGCTCCAAGAGGCTCCCTGTAGTTACTACTTTGGGAACTCTGGGCAGGAAGGTTAAAACCCACCTCCACTCCCCTTTGGCTGCTACTGACAGTCAGTCTCAGACTTAACAACCTTTCCCGGAGCTGAGAGATGTTTTTATTGGTGCTCCTACCTCAAAAGTGGCCGCTCTCTCCTGTGGTCCTTTCCTGAGCAAAGGGAGCTGCTCTCCAGGAGTCACCTGCTCAGTCACACCTGGAGACTCAGCAGGACCCAGGGAAGAGGATACGCACACCTTTGAGAGGCCAGTCCTTTCAGCTTGGCCATGTTGTCTTTCATCGGCCATATGTGAAAGGAAAAGAGCCCAGGTGACAGGAGGCTGGATGTGCCCGCTGCCTCCAGGCAGGGATCTCCATCTTCAGTGTGTCGGCGACTGGCCGGGGAGCCTGCTGAAGTGCGGGTCCTGGCTCAGTGGTCGGTGAGGCTGAGGACGTGCCTTTTTTCACAAGCTCTGAGTGATGCTGATGCTGCTGGACTGCAGACCCGCTTGTGGCAATCTTGAGAGTTTTCACTGTTTTCCGGTGTCCTCCATTCAATCCTCATGACCAGCCTGTGGGGTACTTGAGACCACCCCATCTCACAGAAGTGGAGGCAGGTTCAGCAAGGTAAACAGACTCTCTGAGGGTGTGGAACCAGGGAGATCGACCCTCTGTCCTCTGAATCTCAGCCCTGGGCTCTTCCTCCCACACGCTACAGCTCCTGCCACATCAGCTCTCTGCCGGGGACGTTCCCCAGGGAACTGACACGTGAGGGCGTTTGACTTCAGAGCGCTGGTTCAGCCGCTCACGGCTGTGTGTTCTCAGCCTTGTCTTGTTAGACCTGCTCTTGATGTTAGCACATTAGCAGGTTTAGGTTGGTGATTGTGTCGTCCAGCATCCCTGCTGTCCCTCTCCACTTCATACCTTGTCCTCGGGTGGGTACCACATTCCCGTGTCTAGTATCTGAATTGTAAGTACTGGCTTTTCACGGATGTTTGGAGGCTCCGGCATTGACCAACACACAGAGCACCAACCTGTGAGAAGTAAGACAGACAGTGTCTATGGAACTGGAATAAGAGATCAAGTCTCTTCCCACTGAGAATGACAATTAACAAAAGAAGAAGAAGAAGAAGAGTATAAGCCAGAAGCTGACGGAGTGAAGGGGTGAAGACACGGGGTGGCAGTTTTGCACCCTGGCTCTGCCTCCTACCAAACGAGGATTTCGGGGCCAGGGCTTGGCTCTCCATGCTCTGCTTTCCTTGTGTGTTGGAAGGAGGCGCCGTGGTTTTGGTGACAACTGAAAGATTCCATTAATTCACGACAGTGCCCAGCACGTAGGAAGAGCTCAATAAACGTTAGCGAGCATCGTTATTCCAGTCAGATAGTCCGACCTCCTTATCTTTGAGTGATTTCACACCCATTGGCCAACAATCGTGGGGCCTTTGCTGTGCAGCACATTGATGAGTGGACGACCAGACGGATGTCGTAAGACGGGCAGTAGCGGGCTCTGACGTCTGTTCTACTGCGATGGGTGTTGAGAGTGTGTCCACCACTCTCACTGCCACTCGGGTCTGGAAAGTTCTGGGTATTCACACAGTTCTGTGGGCAGCAGTGACAGCAGGGGCCACCACGATGTTCCTGCGTTCCCTATTGGTCCTCGGCCTGGAGAGCCTGGGCGTGTTGACAGAAGGCCAGGAGCCCTGAGCTGAGCCACAGGGCTGCAGAGCCGACTAAGGGGCACCTGGCATGCAGATCCGGGGTGCCCCCAAGGCCCAGGGCATGGTACTGCTCTCCCCAGGCGTAAGTTCCCAACCCGGCCCGAGTGCTGGTTTGGAATCAACACAGTTTACCTGCTGCAGTTAGTGCTATTGGATCTCCGTCCCCAAGGACGGTCGGGTCTGGTTACCCGGGTGGGGCCGCCTGCCTTGCCGCTGACCCGTCTGCTGAAGTAATGCGGCTCTGTTGGCACTGGAGCTAGAGGCCTTTGTCTCCGAGAACTCTGGCTCTCAGCTTCGGCACTTCTGTCTGGCGCTGCCTCTCCCAGTCTTCACGTTTCAGGTGAGGTATCGGTGTGCAGCTGATGGATACGCACAGAGAGAAATAAAAATCTTTTATTACGTCTGCAGTGCACACAAACACCGAAGACGTGCAGATGGATTCGAGGGAGGAGGTGAGCCAACTCCAGAGGGGCCATCACCCATCCTGATGGAGCAAGAGGAGCTCACCGTTTCACCGCCCTGCTTCTCTCCATTGGAATGAAAATTCATGGTTGTTAGTGGCAACTTAAGGGGTATATTCCCTTAAAAATTAAGCCTCTTCTTGCAAATTATTTCCATGTCATCAAATAATTCCTCCTTCAACAATACTGTCAATAACTTCTCCTGTATGTGAAGCCTGTGTGTGTAGAAAACCCGGAAACATTGAAAATAGACCTTCCTAGCCACTCTCGCCCCAGGGAAGTCACTGCCCCAGCTACAGTGCCTGGATTACACAGGACAAAGGGCTCCAGGCCGTGGAGCGTGCGGGCTGGGTGAGGCTCAAGTCCTCTGCCTTCACTCAGGGCAGGAGCAGCTAGTGAAGCTGACTCAAGTGCACTGATTTATGGACCAAGTTCAACGAAACGAACGTTGTTGTTTTTTTTTATTATTTTTTTAATTTTTATTTTTTTTCCTTTTTCTCCCCAAAGCCCCCCAGTACATAGTTGTATATTCCTTGTTGCGGGTCCTTCTAGTTGTGGCATGTGGGACGCTGCCTCAGCGTGGCTTGGTGAGCAGTGCCATGTCCGCATCTGGGATTCGAACCAGCGAAACCCTGGGCCACCGCAGCAGAGCACGCAAACTTAACCACTCGGCCACGAGGCCGGCCCCACAAATGTTGTTTTAACACAGCAACACCTGCCCCAGATCTGCGAAGGTGAAGGGGACGAGGGGGCTTAGGGCTGGAGCTCCGTTCTCCGGGGCCCACTGGCCCACTCTCCAGAGGCAACTCTCTTCTACTCTGTTAGCTCCCCGTTCTTGAACTGGGTCCACTTTTCTAAGTAATATGCATATGCTGCTATCGTTCATCGATTTTAGATGTGGAAGTGGATGAGGATTTTAGCTCCCCTTCCTTCTACCACATCCTGAAATACATTTCTATCAAAATTTTACAACAATTCACATTCTGTGTTTTCATTATTCCTAATGTGAAAATCACTCATTGCTGAGCCTGGAAGTAGGATTCTATTTTCTGTGAGTGTTTGTTGTTATTGTTGTTGTTTTCTGGGCTCTGTTTTCTGCAGCCGTGAGGACGTTTTTCACCAAACACCTTCTGCCTGACTTGGTCAGGCCGATGCCCAGAATTTGCTGGGCCTCGTGGTTGACAGATGTCTCCACTACCAGCACCTCTTCTGGCAGCACATTTATCTAGATGGATTTCCTCTGGCTTCTGCCCAAACTCACTGAGCAGCAAAATGTGAGGCCCCTCTATGGCCTAAAATTCATAAGTAAGATTTAGAGAGGGCCAGAAGAAAGAACAATGTAAATAAAGGCAAGAGGAGACCTTGAGCGTGGAACTGTCTAGAAAGAGTTTTCTGAGGCCTTTAGACGCTGTGCGCTGTGAAATCACACCTGAGTGTGGACACGCCCACTGACTGGGGGATGGCTCTAGGATCACAGCGGGGGTCTTCTGTTCTCTTCATAAATACACCTGGACAGCCTAAAAATCGGCTTCATTCAGAAACGTATCATTTGGCTCACAAAACTTAGAATCACTCACCCCTCCTTTACCATCAGGCCCCCTTGGGCCACGTCCTCCTCCTTCTCTTCTCGCCACCAGTTGAGAAAAGACAGGTGTCTGTCTGCAGGTGTATCCGGCTTTCCTCACAGACCCCAGAGAGACCGAGCACAGAGCGGAGCAGTGCATGTGTGTGTGCATGTGTGTCACCACACAAAGGTGGGGTTCTCCTACCCAATGCCCATAAAAAAAACAAATATTATGGCATCAGCTTTTGGGAAAAGAAAACGGCTTTGCTGCGAGAGCGATCTTCAAGGAGACAGGGCATACGGTCTCGGATCTGTCTCTCCAATCCAGGGCTTGGGGCAAAATTTACGGTGTGAAGGGCAGGGCGGTCTGAAGGGTGGAGATAGGTGACTGGAGGTGAGGAGAAAAGAGGCAGTTGATGATCTGCACAGCGTGGTCAAGGTTCATGACTCTTCACAGGACGCATGTCCACAAAATGGCGGTGTTAGCGTGATCTGAGGGTGGAGTTTTCAGCCCCCTGACCTTGAAAGGGTCACTTATCGGGCGTTTATACGGGCCTAGTCGGTGGGTTGGTGGTCTCAACCAGCCTGAACTGGACAAGACGGGACTCTCAGTTTCTGAAAAACAGCTCTTTTAGCTACTCTGTTGATAAGATGGGGTCAGCTGAGCTGGTCCCAGAGGGCCCACGGTTATGTATGTGCACACGCACAGGCACACAAGCACACGTACACACATGCATGCACACACATTTGTACACATGTGCATACACTGATCTTCTCCGGGTTTTCATTTAATCTTCTCTGATTCTTTCAAGGCCTTGCGTACACACATCAGAACACATTTTAAACGCAGAGAGGGGGATGTATGAGGAGATGTCATGTGATAAATCTTATTTTCCAGACTTTATTTTTATCCTTGTCTGTGAGGAACCACTGCAGAATGCCCTTCTCCTGTTTCTTTGTGGCCAGATAAATAGAAAGGTAACAATGGATGGAGGAATTGGCGGGGAAGCGATGGTGGGAAGCTCGACCATCCCTGCTGCATTTTCACTTTCAAACATAGGACACAGAAAAACATCGTTTACAATAACTAGTGAAGTTACTCCAGATCATAAGCCAAGGATATGAAAAGAAAAATGCTGGTAAGTAATTTTAGTAAAAACTGAGAATTTCTCTGTTCTGGTTTCCATGTTCCACGTCCCTGGTAGGGGTGCAATAAAGAGATTTTATAAAGTAGTTGGTCCTCTTGTGGCCAGTGGAGACCCCTAGACTTTCTCCCAGGCTCGTGACTGGCATTTCGCCCAAGGTAGCACCCACCGAGATTTCCTTTCTGAAACTTTCCCTCTAAAAGGCATGAATTCCAAGCCGGAGAAACAAAGCCTAGACGTGCGTTCAAACCTTATCTAAAAGGAAAAGAAATGTCTGACTAATCCTCGGAATTAATACATTTGAAGATAGAATCGCCCTCCATACACCAAATGGGGTGGTCTACAGGGGACGCAAGGATTGAGACATTGTCAGTGCCTGTGTGGCCTTGTTCTCAGGAGCTGCTGGTCAGCTGGCATTGTAAACACTGGGGCCTCTTAGCAGGTGTGCCCCCAAACCTGGAGATGGGCCCCTGAGGGATCAACCTGAAGCTCAGCCTTACTCATCCTCTGATTCCATATTTGTCAGGAACACATCTGATCATAATCTGACTTTCCATAAAGAGCTCCCTCTGGGCAGAAGTACTTGATCAGCTGGCATGAACACCCCTGTCAGCTGGGCGGCTTCGGTTCTCATTGCAAATGAACTAGGCTTCGGTTTGTGCACTGCTTGCTTGAGAGGTGTTTTTGCATGAGCCTGACCCTCAAGAGCTACTATGTTATGGTGCGCAAACCTGCAAATTCAAGGTGGTCCAGCTAACTCACTCCCCTCCCCACTTCAGACCTGCTCCTGTTATTTGCAGCGTCCAGGGCAAAAGTACCAGAGGAGGATTCCAACGTGTCCTATCCTCTCTTCTTCCCACAGATGGCTCTAACCCTCACATTGGGAGCATCCATGAGGACACCCGGGTCACCAAGCTGAAGGTCCGCCCCACCCCTGCCTACCCAACAGCCATTCCTTGGCCATTTCACAGGCCCAGGGATGTGCATATGGCAATGGCTATCTTTGGGAGGACAGACCCAAGGAAGAGGCCCAAGCAGGACCTGGCATTGGCTACAGGCCACTGGCAAGGATGGTCTGGGGTTGAGGATGGTCTGGGGGTGAGGACGGTCTCGGGTGAGGGGTTGACCTCAGGGTGTACACATCTCCTTGGCTTTATGGGCTCCTCACTGTGTGGAGAGGGGTTTGCCCACAGGAAGGCCAGGGTGCCCAGGGCAGGGACTTAGCTGTCCAGTTCTAAGGGTGACACTGCCCACACAACCATCCTTTTGCTACTCTGAGGACATTCAGGAGTGACCACGTTACCTCTTGGGATGACGTCTCTATCTCAGCTCTCTAAAACTGTGGTACTTCCTAATAGAGTATAATTTGCCAAATTGTGGTCTAAGGCGGGTCTGGCTCCAGCCTGTGGACCATGAGCAAAGATGCATGTTGTCTGAAATTGCTCTGCAGAGAACTGGAAGAAACTTTGGGGTTCTCAGCGAACATTTATAGAGGTTCCTCAGGCAATCAGGCTGAATTCTGATCCACGCAGAAGTGCCATCCAGGGTCACAGCCTCATCTGCCCTAATTACAGGATCAGGACAGACAAGACTTTACTTAACTGCCGATGGAAGTCCTTAGTCTGAATGAACCTGAACCATTTGGCCCTGGGATAATAGCACCCAGCGTCAGCAAATAACATTCAAATTGTTTTAAAATAGTCTCATCTTCCAGAGCTCTGTGCTTGGCTGATGGAAATGAGAATTTGAAAGGACCAACATGAAACTTACCTGCTTATAAATGGGCTTTGGGGCAGAATGCTTGCAAAAGTGATCACATTTTGTTCCGAGAGATTTTGCTGCTGTTTCACAAACACTCCATCCGGTCCTGCTTATAGAACAAAGCCACAGAGCTGCACGCATAGCGGGGCAGAAAAGGAATTTAATCTGCTCAGCCAGGTAGTGGGTCACCTGGATCATTCAGGGAGAGGAGCAAGAGAAAATCGCAGAACAATGGGACACACCAAGCAGTTCCAGGCGCTTGCCTGATGGGAGATGCCGAGAAGGTAAAGGGACGGGAAACCAACATTTACAAAGCTCTGGGCGGGGTGAACAGTGCGCCCTTATGATAATATTGGGATGGGTAAAGGGCTGTGGCCAGGAGGAGGACTGGCCTCCTTGGCTGTTCTCTTAATTTTATTTCATGTCAATCATTCGTTCAGCAACTGTTTAAGTACCAGCCAAACGCGGGACTTGTTCACAAGAGCCTGTTTCTGTGGATTCTTTTCCTTTGTCTCCTTTTTCATCTTTTCTTCCATCTCCTTCTTCCACTCCATCATCAGGATGTAGTGTAGCATCATGATCAGCCATGCAGGCCAGCAGCCTTGAGAATGTTATTCCACGTCGCTGAGTCTTGTTTCCTCGTCTGTAAATGGAGATAGGAACCGTGCGTAGTTCACACTGGGGGCTCACACACCAAGCTCCCTGTAAGTGTTGAATCTGAAGAAAGTTATGAAGAAGTTCATCACAATTTGCTTCATAGGCCACAGGAGCTAACCAGAAGCCACCTTTAGGAAAAAGTAGCCAGAAATGAGTCAAGGATACTGTTTATAACTTTATTTTTTAATTTTTTTAAATTGCATTAACATTGGATTATAATTTTATATAACTTTCCAGTGTACATTATATTTCAAATTCTGTGTAGATTACATCACGTTCACCACCCAGAGACTAATTATAGTCCATGACCGCACCCACGTGCCTAATCACCCCTTTCACCCTCTCCCTTCCCACTTCGCCTCTGGTAACCACTAATCCAATCTCTGTTGCTATGTGTTTGTTTGTCACTGTTTTTATCTTCTACTTATGAGTGAGATCATAGGTATTTGACTTTCTCCCTCTGACTTATTTCACTCAGCATAATACCCTCAAGGTCCATCCATGTTGTCACAAATGGCTGGATTTCATCATTTCTTATGGCTGAGTAGCATTCCATTGTGTATAAATACCACATCTTCTTTATCCATTCGTCCCTTGATGGGCACCTAGGCTGCTTCCAAGTCTTGCCTCTTGTGAATAATGCTGCAATGAACACAGGGGTGCATGTATCTTTATGCCTTTGTGTTTTCAAGTTCTTTGGATAAATACCCAGCAGTGGGATAGCTGCATCATATGGTAGATCTATTCTTAATTTTCTGAGGATACTCCATACTGCTTTCCATAGCGGCTGCACCAGTTTGCACTCCACCAGCAGTGTACGAGGGTTCTCTTCTCTCCACACCCTCTCCAACACTTGTTGTTTCCTGTCTTTTTAATTATAGCCATTCTGACTGGAGTGAGGTGATACCTCATTGCAGTTTTCATTTGCATTTCCCTGATAGCTAATAATATTGAGCATCTTTTCATAAGCCTGTTGGCCATCCATATATCTTCTTTGGAGAAATCTCTGTTCAGATCTTTTGCCCATTTTTTAATTGGGTTGTTGGTTTTTTTGTTGTTGAGATGTTCTTTGTATATTTTGGATATTAACCAAAATATCAGGTATATGGTTTGCAAATATCTTCTCCCAATTGTTGGGTTGTCTTTTTGTTTTGTTGACGGTTTACTTTGCTGTGCAGAAGCTTTTTAGTTTGATGTAGTCCCATTTGTATATTTTTTCTTTTGTTTTCCTTGCCAGGTCAGACATGGTATTTGAAAAAATGCTGCTAAGACCGATGTCAAAGAGCGTACTGCCTATGTTTTCTTCTAGAAATTTCGTGGTTTCAGGTCTTACATTCAAGTCTTTAATCCATTTTTAGTTAATATTTGTGCATGGTGTAGGATAATGGTCTACCTTCATTCTTTTGCTAGGATGTAAGCAAAACTTTTTGAATATGTGATATTTGTGGGGAGAAAAAAACCTTTTTCCTCTACTCTCTCAGGTTTAGTAGCTGAGCCCCTGAAAAATAAACTGATAAAGGACAGAGTAGCAGGAGAAAAAGGTTTATTTCCTATAAATATGGGAGCCTTCACAGAAGTGAAGAGTAAACTCCAAAGAGGCAGACAGACCTGGAAGCTTATGTGCCATTTTAACAAAGAGCAACAAATGTAGAGACACAACAAGAAGGAGGAAAAGGATTTGAGCTTCTAGGGGTGGTCCCCTGTGGGAGGTAAATGTACAGGGACAGCAATGGCAGATAAGCGTTGATCATTTTAGTAAGGTTTGTAATGCAGATTCCTCCAGGTGCCGCCTCTGACAGATGAGTCTGGAGTTGTCTCTGGGGATGAAGTCCTTCCACCCTTCCTGGTACAAGAATGTGGGGCAGGGGCACCTCCACGAAGGGAGATTCATGCCCTGCTTTTAGGCAAATAGGACGAAGTGGAGAGCTTTGTTCTGCATCTATTGTTTCTCAATTGCCTTCAGCTCAAAATAATCCTGTGCCAAAGTGGCATATTTTGGGTGGCATATTCTTAGCCCCTTCATATTATTTAATAACCCTCACATGATAACCTATAAATGGGGTACTACTGCAATCTCTGTTTTTGTCTGGGTAAACTGAGGTTTACAGAGATAAGATACTTGCCCTGTTTGTACAGCTGGCAGTGGTGGAAGTGGGGTCTCCTGATTCTAGAACCAGCACCCTCAGCCATCACCTGCCATGAAACTCTCCGTGGACATAGAAGTGGCAGAGATCCTGAAACAGCCAGGATTACAGATAAATTCCAGTTCTAACTGGTAGATGAGGGAGGAAAGCGTTTGCTCAGGAACTGGGCCCTGGACTCTGTGTGGTCATCATTTAAGGGGTTCGTCATATAGTGCCAGACGACAGGCTCTTACTACAGAACGAGGGAGGCACGTTCTGAAATTCCGAATTGAGCCTCTGAAGTGACTCTGAATTGCGGTTCTGAAGTGCCGGTCAGTCCTTCCTCCCCGCTTTGCCCCGTGGAGGTCGGGGCTGTGTCCGCGGCACTTGGTGGAATCCTTGTGCACTTAAGCGGCCCCCTATTTGTGGAATGAAAAATCTTTGGTAGATCAGTGCTCCTCTCCCAGGAGAGACAAAAACTACTGCACAACTGGAGAAAAGTAGTTCAGGCCGGTAAAACCTTCAGGGCGGGCTGATCTGGCTTTACCAGGAGTCAGTGTGCACAAAGTGGGCGGTGGAGACCGGCTGCAGGATCCTGCCACGTCCAGCGCTCCTCCGGTTTCTCATTGGATGGCTTCCTCTCGGGAGACGACATCTGGAACCACAGGGGTTGCGGAGCCATTTCTAGATTGAGGCCCAGCCAACTGGGTTCAGTGCCCACCTCCACACACACCATACAGGCCAAGGAGCCTGAGGCTGGAGCAAGTACATAGGTAAATTCAGACTATTGAATAGAGATATTCTAATATTGGGGTACAGAAATACACAGGCAGTTGATTTACTGTTTCCACAGAAGAACTTGTCTCCTCAGGATGCAGCCTGAGCTCCTTCGCAGGGAAGGAAGTCGGGTGCAGGGGTTAAGAACGCAGCCGTTGGACTGCTGCAGCCATCTTGCCATCAGGAGGACAGAGCCCACCTCAGGGAGGGGCCAACAAGGCCCAAAGCAGAGCTAAGAGAGAGTGAGAAACCAGGTCCTGAAGATGCTGAGGGATTAAAATATGCCGTGTTGGCATAAAGGTTGTTTTGAGTTGGAGGAAAAGGAGAATCAGCGGCTGCAGAAGGAAGCATTGTTGGAGCCTCCTTGATCTGACTAAGAGCAGAAGCTTCTGAGAAAGGAGGACTGCCTCGGGCTCCTCTCCCGGGGAAGTTTCACGGCCGTGAAGGAGAAGGAGCCTTGGTGCCGAGATGAACCTGCACAGACAACCTTCCTCCTTGGATTCCCCATGAATTGACCTCCCGAGTCTGCCGCCCTGGGAAGCCCAAACCTTTGCCTTTGCCTCTTCACTTCTCTGCAGATGTACCACTCTTCGTTAAAATGCTACCAACCCAGGGGCTAACCACCCCTTTGAGTGCATGTTATAAACTCCCTCATCAATTTATTAATTAATTAAACTCCGAGTTAATAAACTCCTGCACATGTTAATAAACTCCGTTTTTCTCTTATTAATGTGTTTTTTCTCGGTCTAACTTGTAGGGCTCCAGCTGGAGAAGTTAGGCTAGCAGAGGAAGTTTTCTTTTTGTCCCTACAACGCTGTTAGACAGCCCTGACCAAACGGAGCCCAGAGCCAGAACTATCGCTAGATTTTTCAGACGTGTGAGCCAAAACATGTCCTCTTCACCTAAGCCAGTTTAGATGGGGCTTTTCCGTCATTCACACTCTTGTCTCCTGTCAAAATTTTTCCCCAGCGTCCAAGCCCAGTTCAAATGCACCTCTCTGTGGAGCGTTCCTTATTCTCTGAAGCTGTCCTCATTCCTCCAGGTAGAATGGCATCTGCCTGCCTCTCTCCCTCCTTCTGCTCCCATGTGGTACTCAACTGGCACTTTTCTTAATGCCTTACAGTTATGCCCTGGGCCATTAAGGGCCTGGGGACTCTGGAGCTAGACAGCCTAGGTGGCGGTCCTGGCTATCATACCTACTAGCTGTGTCATATCTTCCCTGATAGGACGGAAGGAGCTCAAGACACAGACCTTGGCTTGACCCGTCTTGTTGTCCTCTCCCCTTTGAGCAGGGCCTGTTTGTAGACCTACCTCTGAATTCGTGCATCACCCATCTGCCTCCTCCCATCAGAAATCTGATATGCCCTCGGCCTCCCTACTATGCTCAGACTCCAGGCCTTTGCCTGGCCCTGCAAATCTGTTGGAATTCCAGACTTCCAAAATCTTCTCCATTCTCTTGATGCCTGATCAAGGTTATGACACAAACATACAATCCCAGTGACCGACTCCTTCTCCCTTCTGGATTCTGGAAATGGCTGGTGCTTAATAACAGATAAAGTTGCTCCAATGATCTGTCTTGACTGTGAATGATCCATTCTGCAAAAATACCAAGTAGCTTCTGTTCCTTGGCAAATAAAACATGTCAGCTCCAAATCCACGCTGTCTTGCCTTTGCCGTCCCAGGAGGCGTCCGCAGGGTTAACTGTTGGCAGAAACCCTTCATTCAAAAGAACAGACTCTGAGGACTTTGTAGAAAGAATATTAAATCCAGGCGTTGTCCTTGAACCAATGGGAAAATGGAAACAGTATCCTTTAATGAGTCAAAACGCATGCAAACCAATAACAGAAAGGATTAAAGGCTTTTAGGCAATGGCCTGTTGTACTGTTTCACTTAATACAGATATACGGCCCTGGGGAAGTGGCATAGTCTCTCAGTGCTCCCTCCTGCATAATGGATTAATAGCGAGCTGCACCCTCTGTCACGCTGAGCTGAGATGGTGGTCAGACTGGCTGGGGTGGAGTTGCTTTGCTACACACGTGAGATCATCTTGTTATCACCGTTACCAAGTGCCCAGAATGTGAAATCTAGTCTCTTAGCGAGACTTTTGTGCAACATTTGGTGATGATTAAAGTTCAACACCCTTGAGGAACTCCAGTTTGGTTCTCTGTGAAACGGCCACGTTTCCTCTGTGGGTGAAGACAGTGACGTCTGGCTGAAGTGTATTCCTGCTGCTTTCAGACTTAGCGCTGACAATGCGGTTAGATTAGTGACAGTAACGTGCTATGACGACGTAATTATAGCGCTTACGACAGGTGAATGAAGTGGAGCAGATAGGCCGTGGGGTGTGAACTAGCCGGGTCTAAGTGGGTGCTGGGCTGAAGGTCTCCAGGCGGCGGCTGTGTGTGGGCCGCGCTTGCCCGTCCCTCTCGGCGCTGGGTTCCCTGCTTTACTGTCACGTGGCGCAGGTCAGACTCCTTTCCGCCGTGTGGACTTGGATTCCGAGGTGCTGTGGAATTTGCTGCTGAAAGTGCCCCGCAGCAAGAGTGCTTGAGCTGAGGTCTGTCCGTCGACAGCCACCGTGTTGACATCCACACTGAGGTTGCAAAGGCCACCTGGGTCAGACCGACAGTTCCTTGGCAGTAATCACGAGGGTGACACCAAACCTTAGTACCAGCCATTGACTGTGTTCTTCCCCACCAGGACTCCCAACCTTGACTCCTTGAACACCTCCACGAAGGCAAGACCTCACCTGGGATGGCCATGGAGCGTCTTCGGGAGGCTGACCACTGCAGCTCGGAGCGCAGCAGAGACGCCCTAAGCACAGACAGTTTGGGCAACAAGGAACTCAGGAGGAACTGGGACAAACTGGAGATTGGGGACCTCCCCTGGTTCTGAGACCCAAGAATTCTCCTGCATTCTGGTCTTATCTCGGGAGCAGATTCAGCCTCCAATGACATCTCAAAGGAAACCTTGCCCCAGACAGGTGGGATGGGAGCTTACAGAAAAAATGGAGTTGATTTAAAGGAAGTGAGCAAACGCAGAGGGAATAATTCTGGCACCCTCGAGTTTGTGGATGGAGATGAATTTCTGCTGCTGCCATCGTGAGCACCGCCTTGGTGTTCTCCTGGTTAGGGGACTGCTCATTTTATGGAAGATGTGTCTTTGAAGTGGGTGTCTGTGTGGCATTTCTTCTGTCCCAAAGCCAAGCTGAAGTTGATTATGCTGTGCTGAGCCGCTAATGCCTTGCCGAGTGGCAGTGTTCCTAAGTCAGTTGATGACACCGCAGCAAGAGCATGATCAGAATCTGGAAAACCTTTGGCACACTCCCTGGAGAATGGACAAATATAAGCAGAAGGGAATCTAATAAGGAAAGAAGCAATTCACTAAAAGAGGAAAAGTAAGTGAGGTAGGGAAGATGCACTCTGCACACACATTACCACTCAGTCACTGGGTCAGAAGACAAACACAGACCGACAATTCCACTCAGCTCCTTGAATTCTCATTTCCTCTAAATAACTCCCCACCTCTCGTCTCACGTCTACCCGGAGAACCTCCCTTTTGAGGCTGGAATCCACCCCATCCTAATGAACCCACCTCATTTTTTTCTTCACTTGGAAAACATCTATTGAATCCTTCCTGGGTGTCAGCCATCACGTATACAAAGAAAACACCACGCGACCTTCACCGTAACAGCAAAGACAGCTGGGCGGCACCTCCTCATCTCCTTTTCTTTCTAGGCACACAGCTGCGTGGAAACGGGCTCAGAGAAGTTTACTTTAGTTGCTCAAGTTCACACAGCTGGTAAAGTTGCAGAGCGGGAGTTAAACTTAGGGTAGAACAGAGTCCAAACACAGATGATGGGCTCAAAACAGACCCCTGGCCGACCGCTCCCTGTCCTGAGTCCCAGGGCTCTGAATTTCAGCAAGGACTTCACTGGAAGGTAAACTTTGTGAGGGCCGGCCACCTCCCTGGAGTTAGGCAGTCATGGGACTGAGTCCAGGCCCGCATTTCCTCATCAGTAAAGTGGGGATGATAACAGTACCCATCTCTACAGGCGACGAGCCTAGATGGGCATGCATGCACCGTCACTATTTAGTGGCTGTGGTGTTGATAGAACTAAGACCCATTAGCTTTAGCTAAAATGGGCAGAAATAGAATGCAGGGTGTTGGAGAAACGACGCTGGGGACGTGGGAGAGGATCCAGGGGGAGGAAGGGCTGCCCTGCTCTCATTGCAGCCAGCTGACCCAACTCCAGGCGATTTTGACTGATTTAGTGCTGGTTGTTAGATGGTCTCTTTTCTTCTTCACTGAATTGACTGATCTGGTGCTGCGTGAAAAGGAATCTAATAGTATAGCTTCCTTTTATTTTTGTTAAAGAAATCTCAAGTTTGAAGGTTAAGTGCAGCACAGCGTATTTCGGATTTCTAGAGACAAGGAAACGACGGGTGCGATGGACCGCCCACTAAACTGTGGTCGTGAAATTCGGCACCTGTGTTCGCTTCCATCGCTGGCCTGCAGAGCGCATTCTCTTTAATCCCTGGAGAATTGTATTGGTAACACTTGTCACATTTCCCACGGAAGTATTTTGAGGATTAGGTCAAATTCTTAAAATACTAGCAATTTAACGAAAGACACTCGAAGAGGAGAAAAAGCAGGGCAAGAGCTCTGTTTCCTGATTTTAAGAGGAATCCAGGAATTATTTGAAACGCACTTGGGTTTCTGCTCATCTCGACTGTGATGTGACCTTCCAGAACAGTGTTCATGAGTCTGGAATGTCCCAGGATGCTTTGCCAGGAGTCAGGGTTGAATTACCAGAAAATCAATGCGACACGAAGTACACGTTTATCTAGACAGTAATTCAACACACACACTCACACACACTCTTCACGGTTTGTGAAGCTCCAGTTCAGGAGAAAAGGGAGTGTGCTAACCAGAGATGGGAAGGACTCGTTTTACAAGTTGTTCTACTCTCTATTCATGATAAAACACGAACTCCTCTGTTTATATACCCACTCAGGAAAATAGATTCTGTATCCTCTTTCAGATTTTTAAGTTAAATTAAATTTTAGATGGATTTTCATAACTCACCATGCAATTCCTTCAAGTCCTGCCCAGCAGCTCGTTCATACGAGTTGCTGGTCTAAACCATCTCCGTTTTCCCCTCCGTCTTCTTTTCTCCCGTTCCCTGTGCGTGTGCGTGCTTGTGTGCCTGTGCATGTGTGTGATTTCAGCAGTTTCCCCTCAGCATCCATCTTCGCTAGAGATTCAGCCACACCCTTTCTGAGCGTGGGCGAGGTCCCCACAGGTCTGCTCAGGATTCCTCCTCGCTGGGTCAGGACATCCTTCCTTCCCTGGACCTGCCCGTTTCCACACTTTCTGCGCCTGGCTGCAAGCCCGAGACGCTTAGACTATCTTGTGAGATGAGTCCTTTCCGTTGCTGGTTAGAACTCTCCCTGAAAATCCTCGTGCTGGGAAGAGATCCCAGGGTGAAAAACTCAAAGAACTGAGGGAGCGGGAGAAAGAGCAGGAGCCTGGACAGCAGGTAGAAAGCGCTGGCCCTTCGTCGCACCATGACTAAATCACGGCACCTCCAGCAGATCCTGTGGAGGCCCCAGGGCCCGGACTCTCAGGAAACAGACGCTCCACCCGGGTAATGTCCTCCTGGAATCCAGCTGCACAGAAAGAGAAAAGAGCAGGTGTCAGGCTCCCCTGTGTCTGTGTCAGATGACTTTTCCTTTCTCTGGAAGACTTGAGCTTCTTCTTGCCTTGGGTTCATTTTGTTTAAAATAAAATTCCAGTGACTCCCTGAAATTCACCACCCTAGGCTCTGCCTGATTTTGGATTCCTCTAGAAACTCAACAGGTAGGAGCTGTCAGGCGCCATGATGGAATGTCCCCATTTCTTCAAGGGAAAGTGAGGAAGTGTCTCCTGATTCAAGTTGCTTCGGGTTCCAGACGAGCCTTCTGAGTTGCTCTTTGTCAGACACGTTCGGAGAACCCAGGGCGCGGGGGACGCCTTCCGCTGCATCTGTTCACGGTGCTTGAAGCCCGCCTTCCACACCTGACAGACACGCCTACAAGCTGTGTGTGTGCGTGTGTGCACGTGTGTGTGCATGCAGGGGGGCACGTGGACGCCCGTCCTGTCACTAACAGTTCTGTGCACACCTGAGGGCCTTCGTGGGGCTCCTCACGGCCCGCACTCCCGGTGGAGTGGGGCTGGAGGGTAGCAAGAGGTCTGGGGGGAGAGAGGCTAATGTGTGTCTCGAGACCAGGTGCCCCCTCGGCATAAAGCGTGGAGGCTCAGATTGTGTTTGATCCTGGTTCTGCCACTTACCTGGTGTTCGAAGCTGGGTGAGCTGTTCAAAGCCTCAGTTTCCCCATCTGAAGCATGAGTGTGCTGGCGTGGTCGTCTCTGACACGTTCTCACACTCTCTGAGCCAGGTGCCATTCCGAGTGGAAGCAGGTGCTGGGGAAAGAGAGGCTTCAAGGAAAGTGCTCGGCAAAAAAGCATCCGGTCATCTGCCTGTCATCGTTATCATTATTGCGCGTCTTTGGCTGTAACGTGCCCCCGTCAGTTTCCTCAGGCCCCTGTCGGGTCGGCGTCCTCCTCGCTCCTCCCCATGAGGACGCTGAGCAGCTGCCCGCGCTGTCTGCCTCACTGCAGGGAGCCCGGGAGGACGCGGGTCTTCCTCATTCCAAACCTGCTCTCTTCTGACTGCGTTGCAGAAAGTTGGCCAGCTCCTTCTAGAGAGACCCTGTCTCCGCCCCGGGGCTGCAGGGTTTCCGTCTGTGACCTGCTTCTTGGGTCTGAACTCGGTCCCAGCGGCTTTGGTGAAGAGGGGTGGGATTGGGGCGAGTGCCCAGGGGGCCCATAATAAGTGTTTCCTTAGTGGCCTGCGTCGCTGTCTAAGTGCTCCCGCCCCCAGCTCCTCACCCATGACAGCTGTAGGTGCCACCACCACCTGGCCTGGCTGACCCTCACTCACCGTCCAAGGCTCGTTCAAATGTCGGGTTTGTCGGGAGGCCTTCCCTGGACTCCGACCTTCTCTTCTTTCAGTCACTCATTCAGCAAACACTGAACGAGGGCCAGCTGTGTGTCAGGTCCTCTTGTAGAAGCTGGAGGGCAGTACTGAACACCAGGTGCCTCCATCCTGTTGAGGGGAGGTTCCCAACAACAGCTCCTGGCTGTGCACCCTAGAGTGTTCTCACGTGGGCCCCCCCGAGGATGTAACAGTAACGTTAACTGCAGTACTATTTGTGGACGTCTGTCTGTCCTGGGGAGAGCAGAGGGCTGAAATGTGGAGGCACACAGTGGGACGCTATGCGGCAGTGGAAACAATAGATTAGATAAACACATAGCGATATGGAATCTAGCAGCATATAGCTATGTTGATGTTTAGTGGAAAACAGAATGAGATGTTTAACATAACCGCTTGTGGTAAGTTAAAAATCCATGAACACAAAACATTCTGTGTTTTGCAAAAACACATGCAAATAGGGGGCCGGCCCTGTGGCCGAGTGGTTAAGTTGGTGTGCTCCGCTTCGGCAGCCCAGGGTTTCACTGGTTCGAGTCCTGGGCATGAATGTGGCACCACTCATTAGGCCGTGCTGGGGCAGCATCCCACAGGCCACAGCTGGAAGGATCCACAATTAAAAATATACAACTATGTACCAGGGGGCTTTGGGAGAAAAAGGAAAAATAAAATCTTTTTTAAAAAAAGAAAAAACATATGCAAATAAAAATATTCACACTAAGCTCTTTAAAATGATCGCCTGTGATGAGAGGAGCCTGGGGTGACGGTGGATGTAGCTGGAAATAATTTACTGTAATAATTATGTAATAATGTAATTTATTACATAAATTAATTTATCAGTAAATTAAGGGAGAGGCCCTGCATGAACTATCGCTGTCACTGACCAGAGGTTCAAAAGCAATGGAAAGAAAGTGTTTTCCAGGGCCCCTGCCCTCTTCGTGGCACCTCTTGTCTTTGCGTCCGTCGCGTCCATTCCTGCTGCGGCCTCCGGGTCACACGGCTGCAGAGTGGCTGTGTCGCATCTTCTTCCTTGATGGTCGCCCTTGCTCAGTTTCCCCATGGGAGCTGCCTGAGGACTCTGAGTCCCCCTGTCCACCTCCGTCCAGCTTACGGGTCATTCAGCAGAACAAGGAGATCCTGCGGCTGGCGCAGCCAGTTCTGCTCCAGGCCCCTCCCCGTCTTGCTCAGAGTTCTGGGGCCCAGGCTGCTCCGTCACTCACGGGAGGCATCGGGCAGGGCCGAGTTTCCCAGGTGTGCAGAAGTGTTGACACGACTCCTGCTCGTAGTGCAGGCTGTGGTCTCGGGCTGTTTCCTGAACATGGGTGGGTGTCGAAGCTTCCTGGTCCAGCCTGGCCTATGGTTCCCCATCTTGGATGCTGCTGTCTTGACACGGCTCCTGAGTCACTGTTTCCAGAGTTTCGTTCTGCAGGCAGCAGAGAAACCTCAGCACATGGGGTGGTGTTGGCCTCAGCGTCCTGCAGCAGGCGGCTGGGCTGGTGGGCTCTCCGGCGTGAAGGCCGTGGGGCGGAAATAGCCCAGCAGCACCTAGAGTGCATGTAGGGAGCTGTAGGCCCAGACTCAGCGCCCGGTCCAGGAAAGGCTGAGGGAGGGACAGCAGGGCTGGGTAGAGGAGAGACTGCCATCGCCTGACCGTCCAGCATGGGACCGGGGCAGAGCTGTGACGAGGATGTCAGGAGGGTCACGTGACTCCAGGCACACATTCCCAAGGGCCTCGGATTTCAATTTGGGGTATTTTGATCTCTTATATCATCTCCAGAGGAGCATACAGCCGGGCCTGGAGACACTCATGGGGCCGGGGAGGAAGAACACGGCTTTATGTGGCCGTCACTGCAGTCTGTGGTCCACTGCTGCAAATGAAACTTCTGTAGAATTGCGTGGAATGTCCTTCCTGATGATAAAGGGTTAATTTGTTAAGTGTAGACAGTTACAACAGACGACAAATCTTGTATCTCTCTTTTGTCATTTCCCCTTTAAAGAAACACACATATATGTATGCTAAGAGCCTCAACAAAGTGCAAATGCCTGAACACATCAGCCTCTGAGAACCCTGCGGTAGGGGACCGATGAGCAGACGTCGTGAGGAAAGCAGCTGTGTCAGAAGTAACTAGAGGGTTCAGCATAAAGGAAGAGGACAAGCGGACATCACTGGCCAGTTCTTGGAGAATTTTTGTTTATGCAAATTTTTTTCTAATTAAGACAATAATACTTACATATTCCTGAAAAATTCAGAACATTCAGAGAAATATAAAATTAAAATTAAGTTGATTCTACTCAGCAATAATTGCTGTAAACATTACACTGGTCACACTTTTTCCTGTGTGCATGCGCACGCACACACACACACACGTCCCCAATAGAATCAGAGAATCATTTCCCCCTTAGCAACATATAAACATCTGTCTTTCCATATCTATAAATGTAGACCCATATCATTCTGGTTAGTGGCCTTGTGGTTTTCATTGTGTCGATACGCCATAGTTATTTAACCAAATTCCTAGTGATAAATGTTCAGGTTATTTCAAATTGATCAGCACTATAAACTCTGCAGTACTTCACATCCTGTGTGTTCATCCTAACACATTTACCCAATCTTTACGTAGGGCAGATTTCTAGGAGTGGGACTCCTAAGTCAAAGGCTTTTAGAAAAGGCTTTTCTGCATGTTGCCAAATTTTCCCCCAGGAAGATTGCACCAATTTACCCTCCTGCCAGAAATGCACGTGTGGGCCTGTTTCCCCACCTCTCACCAGCTCTGGATACCCTCAGTCTTCTCAATCATCCCCATCCCACAGCTGGTGCTTCTTTTGACACCTGGATCCATCGCCATGGCTTGACCTTTTTCAAGGGTAAGCTGGCATGCCACTTTATCATTTAAAGAGCCAGGTGCCCACGGGGACAAATCAGCCTTCTCCATAAGCCAGCGAGTGTTTATCCTGGTCTTCAAGGTTGAGCTAGGCTTTCCCTGCAATGTGTGCCTGGACTTCTGAGTTTTACTGGCAGAGATAGATTGAGCTTGTTTCCAAGCCAAGTGGAGGATCATCTGTGGTCAGGGTCAACCTAACTGGAAAATCATTGTCAGGACGCCACTCAGGTGCACCCAGGTCACCATCCCTCTGATTTATCTTAGAGATCAAGCTGAGGAAAGTTATTTATGTTCTTCTTGAGAAGCTATCTTTTATTTAGTCATACTATCGCTTTTAGGCATCTAAACAAAATTAATAACAAAATATCTCACTTAGATCCGACAATATTAACATTTTGTATTTGCTTCATGAGATCTTTTTTTTACTAAGGTAGTGGTAAGATAATTACAGAAATTAAGACAATCTCCTAGGATTAATTTAACCTTGTAACTTATGGGTTTTTTCCATTTCTGAATATTACTTCCATAAATACACACACACAGACATACACACAAAACGTCAATAATTTTCTTCCTGCCAGGAGTTACTGTCCTCTCAAGAATTAATTTCTGTGCCTTGTAAAAAAGGGCTGATTTGAAGCAGAGCGCCCAGCTTTGTCCCGCCCGCTCCAGGGGTGGAGACGCTGCTCGGGGCTCGGACTCTCCGGTGCGTCACTTGTGGGAGCCCAAGGACAGACGTTGGCTCATGTGATGCAGGTGCCCTGCATTAGCCTGATTTTTGGAAATAAACTGCAAGCGTTACTCAACCTACTTCTGTATTCTATAAAATTCTTTAAAAAAGATAAAAAGTCGCAAATGTGACTTTGCCCATCTTACTGTTTTTCTGGGTAGGTTTGCTGGATGGGTTCTGGTTCCTGTGAACGGGGAGGAAAAACGGGAAAGATTTGTGAGTTGCCGGTGAATGCTCAAGATTGTTTCCTGCACACAAGACCCAGGATTTCCAGCCGGGTGGCATAGGCTGGGAGCACAAACTTTCAAATTTACAGTCTGCGTGTTCCCATTGCCTGAACTTGGCCATGTGGTTTTTCTTCTCTAAGCCTCAAAATAGTATTCATTCTGGGGTCATTTTAGGGATTAAATGAGTGAATGTACATATAACTCTTAGGACGGCTGTTGGTGCAGAAACTACCCAGTAATGAGAGTTGCTGTTACTATTCGCTGAGATGTGGGTCGGCTCTCACGTCTTTACACTATTCAGCATGTTGTATCTCAAGGCAACACCAGGCAGGCGACGGCCCACCGTCCGAATCCAGCCTGCCAGCTGACTTTGTGTAGCCCGCGAGCTCAGAGTGGTTGAAAAAAGATCAAAAGAATAATTATATTTCGTGATGTGGAAACGATATTAAATTCGAGTCTCAGCGTCCGTAAATAAAATTCTGTGGGAACACGGCCACACCCATCGTCTACGCATTGCCTGTGGTTGCTTTTGTGCGGCAGGGGGAACACTGAATAATAGCAACAGCCACCAGATGGTCTGCAGGGCAGAAAATGCCGACTTGCTGGCCCTTTCGAGAACGCCTGTGGACCTTGCTCTAGGGGCTGTGGAGTGCTGAGCGCGCGAGGACTTCTGTCCTCGCTCAGGACCAAGGAGGGACTGCTCTCTGTCCCCTTCCCACACGCTTAGTCTCATTTTGCTGAGACGAGGTCAAAGCCACTCTCTGCAACCCAGGAGGACCACCCTTGACAGCAGTGTGCTCGTAAATGCTCAATGACCAGCTTTTCGGAAGGAAAAGGATCTGATGTGTACGGGTGGCTGGTTGCCGTGTTTGAACACTCACCACACAGCTGAGTTCAAGTCACCAACATGTCAGCAAGTGGCTGCAAAACTCCTAAGGCTTCAGGCACTCATTCTCCAGAGCCGTGCCAGCTCCAGCCCACTGCCCTTGAGCTCACTGAAGGTCTCCCCGTGGCTCTGCAGCCTGGCGCTCCGGGGGTCATGTCTGTACCGTGCAGAGTGAGAACTTGAGGCCGTGCAGGCCGGCTAGAGTGAGGGCGTGAGGCCGTGCAGGCCGGCTAGAGTGAGGGCTTGAGGCCGCACAGGCCGGCTAGAGTGAGGGCTTGTTTGGGGCAGAAATACATGACTCATGCCACATTATTTTTGCACCCCTTGTTTTCCTGATTGTGACCACACTCCAGAAGCACACTTGGACTGAAGCTCAAGCCTGAGGCAGGCAGACCCCAGAGGGTGCTGAACACTGGACTCATCCAGCGTCCATTGTGCTGACCAGCAAGGACGTTTCCCGCTTGAGGTCCCACCCCCTCCCAGTCCGAGGGGAAAGCACACTGTGACTTGCCTGTGTTTGTGGGCAAGGTTATTTTGCTCAAAAAACGGGGAGGGTTTGCTGGGAGAGGGGCAAGCTCTTTGTTAAAAAGGCCAGACTGAACCAAGGGGAAGGTTTACGTATTGGGCCAATTTCCTATTGTTGGTTTCCTCGGGGACAAGGCCAGGAAATGCTTTTATCCTTCACCTTTCCTAAGAGTGTGTGTGTGTGTGCGTGCGTGTTTAATATTGGTGCTAAAGAGGAAGAGATAAAGAATGGCTACAGATCCATGCAAAGGTTACTAACATTCAGCACAGCTCAGTGTAAATACTCTCTTTCATCCGATCTCAGACACACATTTTAATCTCTCTAATATGAAGATGAGCCTTGTGATCTGTAATAGATCATAGTTTGGTGGTGAATTTTAACTTTCTTAGTGATACACAGGATTAGTTGTGTGTGAGACGATCAATAGTGTCTTGGATTCAGTGACATGGTGCCTGACTAGGACCTTCATCTGAGCCCGTAGCTGCAAGGGAGACCACACCTGTCGGCATCTTCAGAGGTGGTGAAGTCAGGGTCCTCCGTGGGAGGCACCTGTGTCACGCCGGCACTACTGTCTAACGTTCTGCTGTCCCTGTGGATTATGGAGCTCACGCTGCATGCGCCTTGCCACAGCCGGGCTATGTTCTGAGCCCTCTTCAGTCCACCCTCACGCCTCCATGAAGTAGGTGTTGTTATCCTGTTTCAATTAGGGTCCAGGCAGGAGACAGAAACCATACTAGTTCTTTAAACAGAGAAAATGGAAAACAAAGTTGTCAACCAGGTGCATAGCTGATAACTAGTAACTAGAAGGGTAAAAAGGGGCCTCTAAGCTATCAAGGAGGCAGCAACTGTAGGAGCAGCCGCCGTCCCCAGGCTGGGAGGGCGCGGACGGAGGCTGGGACCATCAAAACCCAGGTGTGCAGAGCGGGGAGCCTCAGGCCTCCGCTGGTGCTGGGGGCTCTGGGGGCTGAGGGAAGCTGGCCCTGTGGGTGCCGGAAAACTGCAAACTGGGTTTAGTTGCTGTGGCTACGAAGGAAAAGCTTCAGGGACATGAGGCTCTCAGGAGCAGGAAGACGAGCGGGGGCCTGGACAAGGACGGACAAGTCCCTTCGTCCTTCTTGGTCCCTCCAGTGTCCTCCTGGCGCCCACGGTCAGCAGGGCTAGGAAGCCAGTTTGCAAACCTGAAACGTGGTCTTCAGAGGGCCAGCCAGAGCCTCACAAAGCAGAGTGTGGAAGGGTGGTGGGGAGAAAAGAGAAAAACAGCTCAATATCTGGAGCATAGCCTTACTTTCACATATGAAGAAACTGACACACAAAAAGATCAAAAGTTATGGGAACGTTACCCAAATCACAGAAATTTGAAGCCACAAAGCCGAGATCCGACCCGAGTCCCGCTGATCCCAGGCTCTACGTGCTAAGAGCCGCACAGCCGTGCTCCCGGTCCGCGCCGCCCCGGGTCTCTGTCCACCTTCCACTCCCGCGCCGCCGGCTCCTCCCAGGGTCCGCTCCGTGGCGGGCGCTGCGTTCCCTCCAGGGACGGGCAGCAGAGACGCGGCTGCTCAGGGCCCTGACCGCCGGCCCTGCCCACTCCTGGGGGGGTTTGTGTTTCTGTGCCCCCAGCCCTCTCTGTCTCTGTCCGGGTGTCTAACCTGGACTGTCGTTCCTTTCTTTCTCGATTGGTCCGCGTGGGCGCTCCTCTGCCTCCGTCTCTGCACCGCTTCGTCAGTCCTGGTCCCTTTCTCTTCTTTCGTCACCTCCTCCTTCCTTCTTCGTATTTTTTTTCATGTTAATTGGCCAAAATGTAGACCCAAGTGGAGTTTCTGTCTGTGATTTCTTTTTTGACAGGTTCCACAAGCTTTGTTCTTAAAATGTTTTAGGAGTGAGTGAACAGGTTGATTGTTCTCCATCCTAAGCACAGACGATCCACTGAATTCAGCAGGCTTTGCCGTCTGCCTTTCGTTTTCCAGGTGGCTGGTTCTCCGAAGGAGTCGGCCACCAGGAGACGAAGCCACCAGTCAGAGGAAGCCCAACCTCGACAGCAGTTCCTCCAGCAGGACCTCCAGCCCACCGGTCACCGTCAGCAGCCGCTTCCTGTGACAGGACGTGTGAGCAGGGTCAAGGCTGGGGAGCCAGGCCACCTTGACTCAGCACCCCTGTCTTCTGTTTCCTGGCTGTGCTGCATCAGGCAAGTTACTGAACCTCTCTGCGCCTCGATTTCCCTCATCTGTTCAGTGGGGATAATGATGTTAGCACTGGCCTCACGGGGTTCTTAGGAGGATTAAGTGAATTAATACATAGAGGCCTTCAGAAGAGCGTCGTGCGTGTAATGACAGAGACAGTCAGGTGCTGTGACTATTTATTATACAACTTGTATCACAGGAACAAGAGCCCCTCTCCACAATCCTTTGTGCCTTCTGTTTCTCTGAGCCTTTTTGAGTTATGAGCTCTCCTTTCTGTGGTTCTGCTCTCAAAAGTAATGTCGGAGACCGCTGAGTCCGTCTGTTCATTCTGGTCATACGTGAAGGAAAATCAACTCACGTCAGGTTAACTGAGCGACCTTCCACCCTGGGGTCCAGCCATGGGTCGAGGCCTCCGGCAGGACCCTCAGGGCCTCACTTCACGTCAGTCTCTCTCTTGGTTTTTGTCCACAGGCTTCATTCCCTCCTGCCGCCACCCGGCATCCCCAGGTGGTGACGGTGACATCTGTTCCAGCCGCCGGGCAGTGTTACACTCAGAATCTCTCCATTACTGAGCGCCTGGGGGCTCGCAAGCCGAGGCCGCTCCCAGAGAGGTCCCTGCTGTCCTGCGGGCTCTCCCTCCTGGGGGTGGGGCAGCCCTGGCCTCTTCTGCTTCTCTGGAGGGTTAATCCCAGTGTCCAGCCCAGAGAGCAGGCCCATGGTGCCCTTCCCCATGTCTTTCCGGTGGGCTCGGGTGTCCGTACGAACAGTTCTCCTGGTGGCGCCAACCCAGTATTCCCGAGATCGCCTGTGTGCAGACCACACGGCACGGCTGCTGCGAGGCCCAGGGACCGATGGAGGCGTTGGAGGAAGCTCCCTGGGGAGCACTGGCCAGAAGGAAGTGCAGGCACGTAAGAAATTAGGAGGCACTGGGCTTTTTGGCCCATTCACATCTTGGCATGAGCAACCTCGTATCCCGTTCCTCCCGTCTTTTCCCTCTCCTCATAGCTCACATCTGCCCTTCTGCCTTTTTTCAAAGTTGTTCCCAGTTGAGCAGACGCTGGACCTCTGAGGAATGTATTTTCCAAAGATTGTTCTAATCTCTGAATCTCTCAGTCGCTGAGTTAAGAATATGGAAAATTACGTTAAATGCCCCAGATTTGTAAAACCATATAGAGACTTGCGATGTGCTCAGGTAGTGGCAATTGTTTATTCCAAAAATTGGTAAAGTGTAGCTATGGGAGGGCAAGGCTGACAGAAGTATCTAGTCACCGAGTCCTCGGTTCTCAAAACGTCCAGTGGAGTCCACGCCAGGCCGCTGCTGGGTTCTAATCCTGGAGGCTGCCTGGCCTGGGGCATCTCCCTTGGGGGCCGCTGTTCTCCCCACAGTCCTCTGACGCAGCCTGACCCTGAGGTGAGCAGCAGTCCAGTGGTCCCTTGGCCGCAGAGCACCAGCTCTGGCAAAGAGGAGCAGTGGCTTGGGGGCCAAGGCCCGAGAAACTGGGCAGAACCCTGGAGCTCATCAAGGCCCTGACTTCCCGGGAGGGGTCCCAAGAGCTGGGGGAGGCAGCGAGCTGGCCAGCGGGGTGGCTGGACGTGGAGGGGAGGGGGCAGCGCCTGATCCCTGGAAGGCTGGAGCCTCAGGTCCCAGGCTGTTCTGCGCAAGGCTTCTCGCCCAAGGAACCAGGAGCCGGGAGGCAGCACAGATGCTTCCGAGCTCTGGGAAGTCGGGTGTGGCCCAGGGCTTCCCGTGCGCACCGGACCTGAGGCAGGGCTCCCACAAGGTCCCCATGGGGCTGTGGGGATGAACTGCTCTGTAGTCACGGGTTGGGGCTCTGCGTCCATGATCCCAGCGACTCCGGGTCTTTATTTCCTGGGAGGATGGAGGCCGGCACAGGCTGCCTGTGCCCGCAGTGTCTCCTTCAGGAGGTGGGGACGCTGGGACCCTGGCTCTCGTCTCTTCCTGGGGAGTCGCAAAGCTGCCTGAGGAGAGTCAGGTTTTATTTCTGGCAAAACTTGGTCGAGGGCCACAAAAGTAATTCATGTTTGGTGGGATCTTTTAGAAATACAGAATGTTCTGTTCGTCTGCTTTAAAATTAGAAGCAGGGACCGTCCGAGCGTTCACGAAAACAACGATTAATGAAAACGCACAGCAGCTCCCATCTGTTACACTTTGGACACGGTGACATGTCCAAAAAGAACCAATTTAAACGTTCCATAACATTTTCTTTTAACCTTTGAGAAGACTGTACCCTTCTCTGCCTCTGCACCAGAGCCCGTGGTGCACGGTCCCCCCGTCTTTTGGTGAATCAGCAGGGTCCTTAAGAGATGTCAACCAGGGTCCCTATTTCCAGACTCTCACGCTTTTCCTGACTTTCTTCCCCTCGTCTCCATTAGGATTTTCCTTAGTGCTGCTGTGAACGTTCTCTTCCAGGAGCAGACTACATTCCCTCTTTCTTTGTTCCAAGTTCTTGTTCTTACTGCAGGCAGGATGTCAGATGAGCTTATTAGAATTCTGTCTAAAACACAGCGGTGAGCACGGTGGCTGGCGGAGTCCTCAGACCCTGACTCTTAGATCTAGGCAGAGACACAGGAGGCCTCTGGACAAGCTATTTTTTAAAAGAAATTTAGTTTAATTTAAATATTTATGGCTTCCCCCTCCATGCCAGGCACTAAGTCAGGCCCTGAAAGCCAAAGGAAATAAGTGCCAGGGTCTTTCCTTGTTACACGTACAGTCACGGGGAGACGCACACCCAGACGGCCCCTGACAAGATGACTCAGTAAGTGCCACAGAAGAGCTGCTGGACCACCCAGGAGGGGCTCTGGGCAAGCTGAGCACCTGAGAGGGCCTCACGGAAGAGTCCTCCTCAGGCTGAGTCTCAAAAGATTATATCCACAGGCTCTTGGGCGCTCCTCCCCTGCTTCCCCAACCTCAGCAATTTAATTTGAAATTTTGCAATGGGACTTTCACCCTTTCACCCCCAAATTAGTCAAAGGCTGTAGGCTTTAAATTAAAGCAAGCTCATGCATTTTTAATGTAACTTGACATTTTGAATTTAGGGACACACGCCATGTTAGGAAACTAAGAGCGTAATCGGCATTTAATGAGGCGGGGTTGTCCCAGCCCTTACAGAGAACAATTAGTGATTAAGGGGCTGGGGCGCTCACCCTGAAGAAGCCCACCAGATCCTTAGAAATGGCGTCATCTAATGCCGCTTCCTTTTTCCCCTACCCTGGTTGTTCCAGTTCTTTCCTTGACTCCATGATCCATTCAGTATGCATGCAATAAATTCCACTTGAAAAAAACCAAATTGTCATCCACAGAACTTGAAATCAACAACTCAAAGAGACTTATGCACCCCTATGTTCATTGCAGCACCATTCACAACAGCCAAGATGTGGAAGCCACCCAAGTGCCTATCAACTGATGAACAGATGAAGAAGATGTGGTATATTTATATAGTGGAATACTACTCAGCCATGAACAAACAAAATTGTGCCATTTGCACCACGGATGGACTTTGAGGGTATTAAACAAACACTCTACGATTTCACTCACATGCAGAAGAGAAACTAACACAGGGATAAGAGAACAGATCAGTGGTTACCAGAGGGGAAGGGGGTGGGGGAAGGGCAAAAGGGGTAAAGGGACACATATGTACAGTAACAGATAACAACTAGATTATTGATGGTGAACACGATGCAGTCTATACAGAAACTGAGTTATAATAATGTACACCTGAGATTTACACGAGTCGATATGACTTCAATAAAATAATTTAAAAAAAACAAATTGAAATCAATCTATTCATACCATACCTTCATTTTTAAATTGCCAAAAGATAACAATAGGATAGTCATTTAAAAAGAATAACAAGGGGCCGGCCCTGTGGCCGAATGGTTAAGTTTGCATGCTCTGCTTTGGCGGCCCAGGGTTTTGCTGGTTCAGATCCTGGATGCAGACATGGCACCACTCATCAGGCCATGCTGAGGCGGTGTCCCACGTGCCACAACCAGAAGGACCCACAACTAAAAATATACAACTATCTACTGGGGGGATTTGGAGAGAAAAAGCCAAAAAAAAAATGATTGGCAAGTTGTTAGCTCAGGTGCCAATCTTAAAAACAACAAGTAATCCATAGGTATATTAGGAGTAATCGGTATGCCTAATCATTAAAGAAATATTTCTCCTAAGAGCAAGGATGTTTCCTTCATAATCATAATGACTGTGATTAAATTCAGGAAATTTAATGTTGATTTAATACTATTAGCTAAAATACATTCTGTGCTCAATTTTGCCCATTGTCCCCGTAACCTTTTTACAGCATCTTCCCCCAATCCAGTATGACATGTGACCTTTAGCTGTCAAATCTCCGCACCATCCTTCTATCAGGAGCACTTCCTCAGCTCTTGTCTTTTGTGCATCGATACTTTTGAAGAGTGTATTTCAGTTGTTTTGAAGGATGTCCCTCGATTTGGTTTGGTTTCTCTTGATGAGATTCAAGTTACCACTTTGGGCAGGAATGGGTTTTGTGTATTTTTTGAAGTGAAAATCTGTGTCATCTCTCTGTGACACCAGGGGCTCCAGGGCCCAGGAGAGTAGGTCTGAAATCCTGCCTCTGCATTTCCTGGCTGCATCCTCTTGAGCGGATTCCTTACCTCCACCCAGCCCCAGCATCCGTACCCTCATCTGTAGAAAGGATGTAAATGGTACCTCACCCTAAAGCCTATAGTAAAGGTCAAGAGGTCTAATGAATTTAAAGAACCTAAAACAACACTAACCCCTAAAAAGCGCTTTATCCTTCTATGTTACATATCAAATGGCTATGAAATAGACTAACGCTGCAAAAATTGAGTGATTTTGAAGAACTGTTTTGGTCAGTGGTAGCATTTTGGGGGCAGTACTGCTGCAGCCTCTCCTCCACGTGTGCTTTGGGCTTATAACTTCTGAATTGTGAAGTTTATGTCAAGAAACATAAATCATAGACACATTTTTGTCCACGTGCTCTCTTAACATGTGAGACTAGTCGTGACACCACCGGATACTCCCTTCCTGGGAATCCCTACGTTCTTAGCAGACTCGTCCCCAGACCCTTCTCAAGACTCAGCTCCCAGCTGAGCGCATGAGGCCCAAGCAGATGTGGATGGATTCCAGATGGGCAGAGACTGGCTAAATGAGGCGCCTCGTCCTTTGAAGGGAAGGAAGGTAACTGGGAAATATTTATGCAGTACTGGAGTGTGCGATGCAAACTTGCTTCTCATTTATGAGTCATTGGTGGAAATTTTTTAAATAATAATGAGAAGAAGAATAAGTATATAAATGGTTATAAAGAACAGAAAGCTGTTGGTAAGAACAGTTATCACTCATCAACCATTTTAACTGAAGATGCCTCTGCCCCGTGTGCCAGCAATTCCACTCCTAGGAGACAAGTAAGAGATCAGAATTGAGCCACATGTTTATAATGAATGAACAAACAAGGAAGCTGAGATCTAGCCAACAAACAAATACCATAAAGCAGCTAAAATGTAGACTAAAAAAGCCCTTTGCAAAAAATACCCAGTATGAATGCATTCGCATAAATTCTAAAAACACATCACCGATACTGCACATATTTATTGGAGCACAAAAATGGAGTAAGAGGATTAAAGGAAGCAGCAGCCTTAGAAGAGAGTGACCTCTCGGAAAGAGGCAGGAGAGTGGAATTAGGGACAGGCTCAAGGACTGCAGCTCTTGGGGTCCTTATTTCCTTATTTAAAAAAGAGAAATGAAATATATATGCCAGAATGTTTAACAATCACTGAATCTAGGTGGTGTGAATAAAGATATTTTCTATATTGGCATCTTTACTTTTCAAAATGCTTCATAATAAAATAGGACACTGAGAAGAAAAACCCTTTCTATTTGAATGTCCTTCCCATACCAGGGAGGAGGAGCCTGCCCGCACATTTCACACAGCCGCGCTGTCGCCGAGATGGGGGGAGCGCTGCTATGTATGTGTCTGGCTTTGTGGTGGGCTTACCTACGTCTGGACCGTCTCTTCTCTCGCTTGGATGTAAACCTGTCAAAGCAGAAAGCATGACTGTCTTGCACACGGCGGAGTGGCTTCTTCAGAGCAGGTCCCCTTTAGTTCCCAGAGCCAGCAGTATTTGCTCCCAGTTGGAGTTCAACAAAAATTTGTTGAAAGAGTGAGTTCAAGCCGACTTTCACTGAGCTCTGCAACTGCAGGTTCCTGCTGGGCGCTGCCCCCCAGGGCTCACACACGGGTGTGGAGATAGACACGGGCACCCAGCTGGACTGGGCGAGGGGCTGAGCTGAACAGCAGGAGCCCAGCCCGGGTGACTGGTTCTGGCCAGGACGCAAGGAGAGGGATGCTGCGACAACATTCCCAAGTACCGGTCCCTCTTTGGGGTAAAAGACTGCCCGCCCTGGAGACTTAGTCACAATACAGACCCTTGAGCCAGCCCTGATGGCCTAGTGGGTGAGTTTGGCAGCTCCACTTTGGGGGCCTGGGTGTGGCTCCTGGGTGTGCACCTATGCCACCCGTCTGTCAGTAGCCATGCTGTGGCAGTGGCTCACAGGAGAACTAGAACGACTTACAGCTAGAATATACAACCAGGTACTGGGGCTTTGGGGATGGAAAAATAGAGAAAGAGAGGAAGATTGGGAGAAGATGTTAGCTCAGGGCGACTCTTCCCCAGCAAAGAAACTAAATGAATAAAAATAGGAACTCTTACCTGGAGGAAGTAACTCATCCAGCGTCATCCTCCATCATCGCACTGGCAGGTTGACTTTGTGAGACCGGCCTCCCAGACTTAGCTAGACTGACACTTAGTGTCAAAGATTGGCTTCTGAGACAAGGGATAAGTCTGGATGTTTGAATAGAACCAGGGAAGTAAGGTTGGGGCAGGCTGTGGGGGCTCCTGACCACTGACCAGCACCAAGGGGAGCAGTGAGGGAAAGGAATAAGGAATAAGGAATAAGGTGGACAATAACAAGAGGTGGGGCAAGGCCACGGGTTCAGGGTGCACAGAGCAGTGGCTGGTCTCCGAGTCAGAGCTTAGGCAGCCTGATCCACGATCTTTGTACAAAGGCCTCAATAGCTGACAACACGGGCAACGCTCACCGACTCCCACACGCTGCCTGGAAAGATGCTGTAAGAGTAACAACAGCTCTGCCCAAGGGAGGCTTGTGGCCTCTGCATTGCTCCCAGGGTGGAGGCCGCTGTCTCCCAGCTGGCCATGGGAACTGCCTGTGCTGCCCAAGCTATTTAGGCCTTGATTGCGACCCTGGTTGGCCACAGTTCCCTCTGACACGCCAGCTTTATGGCTGGCTACACCTCGTGGTGGGCACACACAGCTTTGTCGAGGATGAGCTGGAGGGGTTGCAACGCTGCTCGCCTCCACGCACCTCACACACACTCTGACTGCCTCCCCCCTCCTCGATCCACCTCTCAAGGCTGGGAGAGTGCGTCACCTTCTCAAGGACGAAGGGCTCCACGCAAACCCTTTGTGCCACTCAGCACCGCCTGGGCTCTCAGTCTGCGTGTCTGCGGAGGGGGGGGCCTCGTTGTGAGTCTTCGTCTGCGCTGCTGTGAGTACCTGGTGTGACGCCTGTGACGTTAGTTCAGAAGATCGAGCTGACAGTGAGCTGGGGACTCCTGTTCTTTGGCTACACTCTGGCCACTGATTTTCCTTTTCCAGTTTGTTTTGTTTGGCTGTGTTGAGTCCATGAGCAATGCTTGAAAGTGTTCTCCCTGTAAAAATTCAGAGAAAGTAAGAGAGAAAGGCACAAGTCTGTGCATTTTCTGTCCCTGCTCCCACCTTGCCTCCCCAGAGGTTGCTGCTGTCTCAGGTGGGTTCGCGGCCTCTCGGAAGTTCTCTGTGTGTTTATAAGTACATACGTAAGTGGAAGAAATATGTCGTCTTGTTTTGTGATACTGCATTTTGCTTTATTTGCGTAACAATCTCTGGGCATCCACATCAGAGTGTGTATAATCTGTCGAATTCTTTTCAGCTGCGACAGAGCAACCACAGAGACCAGGGAAGGAACTAGGTTGGGTTGAGCAAGAAAAGGTCACGTTAAAGTATCTGGGCCAGCTCACGGGATTTGTGGGAAGGCAGGAGAACTGGACCCCGGAGCCGCAGCCAGGACTGCCCGCCATGCTCCGTGTGGGATGGTGAGGGGGGGCTTCTGCAGTGAAGACCCCACGGCCACTGCATCCCGGTCCCAATGGTGCTGAGGGCTGGACCCCCAGAGCTCCTCCAGGCCACCTGCAGGGGCTGATACCTCCCCCAACCCTGGCGGGACACCCGCTTCCCCCAGCATCCTCCTTCTCTGTCACTGTGATGGTCACCTTCCCATCCTCCAGGAGACCACCCGGCAAAGCCAACTTAGAAGATCAAATCTTGGGTTGCCAAAATGAACCATGAAAACATAGTGGTATGTGTTAGCAATAATCAGTTAACCGTTAAACAGAAAAATTGGTCTCACACACGACAGCGATGAAAACTGTGAAGTGTGTGGGAACAGACCCCGAGATTTAGTTAGAATCCTGGCTTCTAGGCCACGTCCCACGTGGAAGCTGAGGGGACAGAGTCAGAGACGCGGTTCGTCCTTGGTTGTGGGCCGGGCAGGGGAAACGTAACTCCCCCTCCGTGGCTCCCGCAGGCTCTAACATCTGTTGACAGAATCGTCATTAAAGGACAGGTGTGCTCTGAAATTCACTCAGTGCTCGCTTTTACGGAGGCTGGACTGTGGCACAGAGCTCATCTCAGTGACTAACCACTCCTGCTGAGCGTCCCTCTCCCAACCTCCAGGGCATTTAAGCACACTCACTCACTCACACACATACGTCACACGCACATGCTCACTCTCACACACACTCACACACACTCACTCACACACTCACACACACACTCACTCACACACTCACTCACACACTCACACACACTCACACACACACACACTCACTCACATACGTCACACGCACATGCTCACTCTCACACACAGTCACTCACTCACACTCACTCACGTAGACTGGCATGTGGCTCTTCCAATGTGAGAAATGTAAGATGACTTCCTGTTATCGTATACAGAGGTCATATTTTTGAACCCTAACTCAAACCTTCGCATCAAAGTTTTGAGGGCTTTGCTCCGGGTTCCTTGGTCCTTGCCTCCCGGAGCCCTGAGTTCAGTCATCTGCTAAGGACGATCTGTATCGAGTGTATTTGCTGAGACACACATACCTCTGAGTCACGTTCACCTAAAACATCTGTAACAAGCTGGGTGTGGACCTTGGGCAAGGCAGTGGGAAGCTCCCAGTCTCTGGGAGACAAGAAAATTATGCATACCTGGCCAACATGAGAAGCTGAGCAAGGGCATACAGAAGAGGACGTTTTGGGAGCGTGAACTAGGCTGTCCAGATGCAAATGACGCTCGTGAGGCTGAGCTCCTGGAGGCCGGAGAACCGGGTTGTGATGATTGTGTCTGGAACTCTCTCCCACTGCCCAGCCCAGCGCCTGCGCAGAGGCCAAGCTGAGTAACAGCAGCCACAGCAGCAGACATTCACCAAACGCTTGCTTCGTATGTGGCACAGGGCTGGGCGTATGCACCATTTCACTTTAAACCTCAAAAATTATTTGTGTAGGTATTATTAAAATCTGCATTTTATAGACAAGAAAATGATCTAGTTATTAAATCAAAATTCTAAACACGCAGAGAAGCTCCTCCTGAAAACTCCTTCACGGGGAGACTCTTTCTGCCGGTGCCTGAAATTGCACAGTTAGAGGCTAAGCTTTGATCCACGTGAAGCCTTGTTGCCTCCTAAGATGCAAATGCACTGGGAGGGGATGGCACCCTGCCTCCCCAGTAAGCCTGCCGCTTTATCAGATCTTCTGGGAGCCAGGGTTGGTGAGAAAGGCAGAGACAGTAGGAGACATGTTGGGGGTTGGTGGATAAAGAAATGGATTTTTCTCAGCACTCCTTAACCCAATAACCACACCCACTAGCCGAAGCGAGACCGGAGAGCAGGCAGGGTCTGAAAGGCAGGCCGAGGCCAGAGGTTGAGATGCCCTGAGGAATGGAGACCAGAAGGAGAGGCACAACAAGGACGGAGACACAGGCAGCTGCAGTGCGGGCCCGGAGGCACCTTGTCCCTGAGGCTCAGTCTGCAGATCCGGGCCTCACTCCCCCAACTTGGGAGAGGACGAGGGCCTCACTTCCTGCTCGGGAAGCATTTCCTGGCCTCCGTCCTGCTGCCTTCCTGTCACCCGTCGCACAGAAGCCTGAAAACAGGCTTGGGGTGGGCGGCTGAGGCCCACACGCTGGTTTCACTGCTCTTGCTCGAGGCTGCCGCGGGCCACGGATCTGCTTAACGACAGACGCTCAGAAAAACAGGCTCCTGCAGGAACGGAGGAGCCGCTCGCCCGGCTCCACACGTTCCTCACCAGGCCAGAGGAGCCCCAGGCCCACACTTCCCAGGAAAGGCGTCATTCCCACCACAGTCCACCCAAGGCTCCTGGGACGAGGCCCAGCACACACTCTGAACTGAGAAGACTACATCATGGTATGGATTTTTTTAAAGTAAAATCTAGAAATTTCTCATGAGGGACACAATCATAGTGTTTCTTTTTTGATGTTAAAAGCATTAATTTGTTAAACGTAAACAATTCCAATTTGCCATACTATTAAAAATCTTGTTTTGGCATTTTTTCACTCTTTTGTACGAAGAGCTCCCCGAGAAGCCCACGTCATTTGCTGATTGCGCTGTCCACTCTTCAGTCAGGAAAGGAGACAGTCCATGCCTTCGCCGACCACTCTTACCACTTAATTTTTCACATCTCTGCTCTTCTCAAGTTCCACCATCATTTGATTGTTCTTTTCCCACCTGCAACCATCCCGGGCCATTTTCACAGCCCACCCAGCCTAGCTGTGTTCTCAGTTGTTAACTAGATTATATATAGATTTAACCAACTTTTGAATGCTCCCCAAATCTGTTTGAGGTGTGTGGCTTTCCAGGGGCCTTTGGGCTCAGTCTCATTCTCTCCCCATTTTCCTGCAGCCCCACTGGCTTCCTCCTCCAGAGTCCCGCCTGAGCGTAGGTGATAAAGTGATTTAACTTAGATTTGACTGTTTGCTTTGCCAGCCGAATAATTTCACAACGCTCAAAAGCAGAAGTTCTGTCCAACGTCTAGAGGCCATTACATCACTCTTCTGGGAGGAGCCATCTGAATAAAGTAATTAGCAACAGCTGTTGCTAAACGGAGTGTGGACACAAATGTCCTTTCTGGAGGGCAGTCCAGGGCCTGGAGGCGGGGCGCGGGGCCGGGGAGGAGCGGCTGGGAGGGGGAGCTGGAATCCCAGGCCGCCTGAGGAGGGAGGGAAGGGCGTGAGAGAGCCTGAAGGGCCTGAGAGATTAGCAGGAGTATTCAAGAGCTAAATACCTCTATGCTAATTAGCTGCTGAGAACACAGCTGGACCCGGTGGGACAGAGGAAAGTGGCTCCGGGCCCTCAGTGGGAGAAGATAAATAACGAAATATTGATGGTCTTGAAATAAAAAGAAGAGATGTTAGAAGTTAAATAAGAGCAGTAAACAAACCAGTGGCAGCTCTCCTTGCTTCTTAAGCAAAAGCGGACAGTGACGTGAGCCAAAGCACGTGGGGCTTCTCAGAGAGGCTCCTTATCTAAAAGAGTGAAGGAATGCCAAAACAGGACTTCAGAAAATTAGTGTAGTGTGTTGTGATCATCTACATTTAACAAATGCAGACTTGAACAGACGACTACTTGCATAAAAGAAGATTAAATCTCAGAACATGGTACCCAAAATGTCCAGGGTGCAACAGAAGTCACTGGTCACATGGAGAACCAGGAAACTCTCAAGTTGAATTAGGAAAGATGATCAACAAACGCCAACAAGGAAACGACACAGACTCTGGAGTTATGACAGGATTTTAAAACAGCCATCATCAAAATACTTTAACAGGCAACTGTGAACCTGTCTGAAACAAATTGAAAAATGAAAAAATCTCGGAATAGAAACAGAAGGCATAACAAAGAACAAAATGGAAACTTTAGAAGTGAAAGACACAATAACTGTGTGTGTGTATGTTATGTATGTGTGTGTGTGTTTGTGTGTGTTTAAATAAAACCAATGTAGAAAGTCTACTTTCTTTACTGGGATGTGTAGAATTCATGAATACATAGAACACTAAGATAGTGGGGAAATAACAAGATGCACTAAGGCAATTCAAAGACTGACAAGGGAGTGCTTTGTCTAGTACAAAACTTGGATAAAATTGATTAGTCCCTAGGAAAACACATTATCAACATTTTTTCTTAAAAAGAGATAGAAACAAAGCCAATGACCTCAGAAAAAACTGACAATTGTTTCAGATCCAAGAAAAAATTTTAGATGTCAAGGAAAAATTGACAATCAGCTGCAGAATGTTTCACAGGTGAATTGGTTTTTTTTTTGTTGTTTTTTTTAAAAGATTTTATTTTTTTCCTTTTTCTCCCCAAAGCCCCCTGGTACATAGTTGTATATTCTTCGTTGTGGGTCCTTCTAGTTGTGGCATGTGGGATGCTGCCTCAGCGTGGTTTGATGAGCAGTGCCATGTCCACGCCCAGGATTCGAACCAACGAAACACTGGGCCGCCTGCAGCGGAGCGCACGAACTTAACCACTCAGCCACGAGGCCAGCCCCCACAGGTGAATTGTTTTTAACCTTTGAGGAGCAGATGCCACTTTAATTCCCACATCATTTTAACTATTCTAGAATATAAGGAATGCTATACATACTTCCAAACTGTGTTTTTATTGTGGTAAAATATACATAAGATTTAGCATTTTTAAGTGTGCAGTTTGATGGCATTGAGCACGCTCACATTGTGTAATCACCACCACCACCCGTCTCCAGAGCTTGTCATCTTCCCAAACTGAAACTCTGTCCCTGTTGAACAATGACTTCCATTCCTCCTCCCATCCGCCCAGAAGCACCTTCTACTTTCTATGTCTATGAATTTGGCTACTCTAGGTACTTCACGTTAGTGGAATTACACAACATTTGTCTTTTTATGTCTGGCTTATTTCATTTAGCATAATGTCTTCGAGGTTCATCCACAGTGTAGCCTGTGTCAGACTTTCATTCCTTCTTAAGGCTGAATCATGTTCCAGTGCATGGCTATGCCACATTTGTTTATCCATTCATCCATCGATGGACACTTGGGTTGTCCATTCATCCATCAGTGGACATGTGGCTTGTTTCCACCTTTTGGCAATTGTGAATAATGCTGCTATGAACATTGATGTACAAGTATCTGTTTTAGTCCCTACTTTCAATTCTTTTGAGTAAACACCCTCCAAATTAGTTTCTAATATATTTTAAAGCCAACTTCATGCAAAATACCTTAAGAATTCCTATTAAAGCTGGAGCAACAAAAGGGTAAGTTATTGTTGTCCTGGAAGTCCCAGCCAAGGCATATGGACCAAAAAAGAAAAGGGAGAAAGTGTTAATACTGGGGAACAAAGAAAAGAAAGTTGGCTAAGTGGTCCACGTGTGATGTTTATTTGTGTAACTGAAAAACCCAAAATGTATTCAATTGAAATTGCTAGAGGAGAAAATTCAGTAGATTTTCAGTATATGCAAATAGTAATAGAATATATAATGAAAGAAAATAAGCTGTGGCCAATAACAATGAAACTATTGGGAGAAAAACTTGAAGTCTACTTGAGGGATCATTCACGTGGTAACAGGTAGGATTCTTGATGGAGCGATTGTGTGACACCCGGGTCACAGCCCTCTCTGCCCATCTTGACCAGGCAGTGGACCAGCTCCCACGGCGTTGAGAAGCCGCCCTCCGCCAGCACACAGCCTCCCGGCATGGAGGTTCTTCACGGTCTGTCTCCTCCAACAGCCTGGGGACTCCACGGATGGGGATGGCGTCATAATGGTATCTGAATCCAAGAGTCTCAAACTAATCAGCGGCTAGACTTGCTTAACAAATGTGTTTTAGCTCATCTGCCCATTTTCTTAAGTTTAAATTTTAATTTCTCTGGGTAAGATACGCACTCTGCATTCTACCATGGGGTCCGTCTCCCTCTGTTGCAGAACAGCCAGCTGGATTCATCAATTTACGTGATGAGCCATGTACAGGTAGGAATGTTATTTTTTCTACCATTGCATGAATTTAGTGCACTTTCACACATAGTATGTAGTAAGTGTTTAATAAATGTTATATGAGCAAATGATTTAATTAATTGACCAGTATTTCCAAATAGAATGGCTCACAGACCAATTCTGCTATTCAAATATGTAACTTTGACTTGGAGTTCTGCAAGAAATTTTTTCCCAGATCAGACTTTTTTTTTTTTGCATTCTGAAAAAATAGGTAATTGCTATTTTTTCTTTGGTCTTTTCTAAGTCACATTTGTGGGGACCAAACATGATACTAAATGGAATATAACACACAGTCTTAGTCCTGTTCTGCTCTGCTTTTTAGTAACTCCTTTTTCTCATTACATTTGTCATGATATCTAACACAAATAACTAACATATCAAAGTCTCATACAAATCTTTGTTAGTATATCTGTTTATATAGTTGCCTTTTGGTCAAAATCTAATTGATATGAAAAGTTAATTGTGAGATTACTAAACTCAAGAAGATATAGCAATCTGGGTTTTTGGAAACCTTTCCAGGCTCCTCTGGCCAAAGAAAGTCACCCCCTCCTCTGAGCTCCCAAAGCAGCCTGCACCTGCCTTCACACAGCTTGCATTCTGCTCCGTGGCTGCAATGATGGTCTGCGGAGGTCTCCCCCCGATGACATTGCTATCTCCTAGTATCTAGCACAGTGCTCAACACCTGATAAACACACATTGTCTGTTCAATGAATTAATAAAGAGGATGAACGAAAAGAATCTTTTAGGTATGAGAAAAAATATGACGGCGCTTTTTCTGTTTTATGGTCTGGTTATGCAGCATATCTACAAGGCTGGGGTTTTCTATATATTTGTCATAGGGGAAAGTTTGTCACACTGAAAAGGTAATGGGGTCATAAACCCTTTTAACAAACATGAAATTTAAAAAGGCTAGTGGGTCTGAGTCCTATTTAGATTGATAGCAGCCACTCAGCTGTTATTTTAGAAATATGTTCCAGCCACACAAGTGCATTCAGGTGAGTGTTGTCATGAAACTGAGCCCTATGGGAATTCATCGTGGCGAGAGCAGCTTCAGATGTTCCAATGTTAGTAACTAGAAAGGTTGCTGTCTCTTCGACAGGACCACTCATGGGCTACGAGGACACACTGGAAAATCTGAGGTTCGCTGCTCTCAGCTGCTGCTGGGCACAACATATGGTAGTTTTACAAATGATGTGGATGTTGGGTTTCAAAGTCAGTGAGAAAGGGAGAACCAAGCAATATCACAATTGTTCTTGCATCCCTCAAACCACCCATGATTTGGGGTAAATAATCCTCTGCCATAATATATATGTGTGTGTATATATATATACGCGATGCACAGTGATGCATGTGCTGGGATTTTGGGGGACAATGACATTTCTTTTCCTTCTTGACTTCAGAGCCCACTGAGAGATAGGCAGAAAGCCACTTGTGTGGAGACGGGACGGTACCTTATTAGTGAACAGACGTTTGCATGCACAGTGAGGGTGTGTGATTACACTGTACTTCCTAGCACAGTCCCCTTAATTAGACAACATTCACACCCAGTGACAAGCAGGAAGGACGATGGTGGGCCTCCCCACAGGGACAAGTCTCTAAATACCAGGCAGAGAAAATGAATGCGTGCCACCTGTGGCAGGGCTGGTGGAGGGGCCAGAACGTGAGGAGCGGAGACGCTCAGTTCCACCTCACCATCCCCACCAGTCACGTCTTCAATCTCCCTCCTACGGGAGGAAGGAAGTGAGCAGGGAGGAGAGAGGCCGGCGCGCCCCTCCTGCTGGCGTTCTCCACGTGGGAAGACCAGGCCAGGAGAGCGTTGGTCAGCCCCTAGGTGGGACAGTACGTAATTCCACAGAGGAATTCTTTTCAAAAATTAAATGTCAAAGCATTTGGTGTTTGGACTGCTTCAGGATATTTATTGCTATTTTAATTTGCTGATTCTGCCTGTTCGTAGTCATCACTGTTATTATCTACAATCAGTCCTTTGACGTGTCCTTAGTTAATGTCCCTCTCTGGCATTCAGTTAATACTTGAAAATGTCTCACTCGAACATGTCTCAGGACTGAAGGAACTTGAGTTCCCAGACTGAAAGGGCCGAGTGATGCCCAGAGAGGGAAGGGAAGGACACACAGCAGTCCCCATCCTCGTGAGGGGAGAAGCTAGAGACAGCAGGAGAGAGTCGTCAAATTTCTGATGGAAAATTATTTCCAAGCTAGGATTCTGTATTTAATCTGGTGTCAGGATATAATAAGACATTTTCAGAGAGCAAAGATTCAGTATTTACCTCCCATGCACCATTTTTCAGGAGGCTGATCAGAGCATGTGCTCCAGCAAAAGGAAGACACAAACGAAGAAATAAGAAAACGTGCATTGAGGACACAGGGATCTCAAACAGAAGAGGATGAAGCCCCCGATGGCAGCTGTGCAGCAGACCCGGACAGCACAGCAAGAGGTCCAGACCGGAACAGCAGGAGGGGGCACATGGGGGCCAGAGGGGAGTGGAACAGGTATTTTCTGGCGTCTTTAAGCATTTGAGAAATTATATATTCAAGTATATGACAAGTTTTTGAATATGTGGAAGAAATTAAGGTACAGAAAACTAAGCAAATGAATTTAAAAAACATTTATTAGCTTTCAAAAGATTAAAAGTTCTACCAAAATTAATACACTATGTGACTCAGAAGTGAACAGTGTTTACATTGTCATAATAAGAAGAACGCCAGATATTGATTAAATTAAAAATTATAATGTAATTATGCTGTGAAGATACGAGAAGGAGATTTGGGGAGAAAAAGGAAGAGGGTCTAATCTTCGTCTTCCATGGCAGGAAGTGAGTAGAAAATGTCCACGCCAACGAATCCCAAATGGTCGTGAACACGCAGTACTTAGAAGTGTGGGTGTAAGTGTCCAGCTAAGCAGCCGGAGGAGTTCATTGCGATTATTGTGAAAATAAAGCAGTTGGGAAAAAAGACAATGAAGGACCACACTGTGCAGGCCAAACAGAGCATACTGACAGAACCACTTGGCCTGAAGTCTACCACTCGAGACTCTGCCCTCTCGAGACCTTACCCAGGCCTCCACCCAGACCGTTCCAGGCAGGGGCAGGGGTGAGGAGCACTGAGCAGACGGCTGCAGGCCCCATCCCCACATCGCCCAGAGCACCACCTTGTCATCTGGTTTACCTTTGGGCTACGACGTAAGATCATATTTGAAGAGAACCTTAAACCACCTGAACAAATAAATGTTTGAAAACTACTGGCCCAGCGTGTGGCCTGGAGGACACTCTCAGAGCCCATACACAGACCGGTAAACCGTGCGGCCTCTACACTCACTCTGCAGAGCGGCTGTAGGTTGGCTGGGGATACCAGTGAGGGGGAAACACCATCAGCATTGGACAGGGCCCCGGCGGGCAGGCCACAACAGTCGCGGGGCGTGGGGCTCTGTGAGGTCATGTCCTGGCCCTCAGTCACCCCCTCACAGGTTTGGAACTCTGGCTTCAGCAACGTGGGACAGCAGCTGCCTCGGGCCCTGGATACATGTTTAGGAAAACGGGGAACTATCCACAGAGGGAGATCAACAGCCACCACATCCAGGTGAAAACCTCACACATGCAAAGGCAGCGAGGGGACAGAATGACCTTGAAATCCTGAACCCAAGGGCACCAGGAAACATTTATACTCATGGTAATAAATAAATTTGTGTGTGTGTGAGGAAGATTGGCTCTGAGCTAACATCTAATGCCAATCCTCCTCTTTTTGCTGAGGAAGACTGGCCCTGAGCTAACATCTGTGCCCATCTTCCTCTGTTTTATGTGGGACACCTGCCACAGCATGGCTTGACAAGCAGTGTGTGGATCCACACCCGGGAGCCAAACTGGTGAACCCCAGGCCACTGAAACAGAGAGAGAACTTAACCACTATGCCACCGGGCCGGCCCCTATAGATTTTTTTAATGTAGTCAAAAGTGTAAAAGGCCGATGTACACATGGAGGTTAAATCAGGAATGAGCTGAAAAAGCATTTTTCACACTTAAGTTAGAGGACTGGGAATTTCCTAAGGTAGTCCCAATTTCATGGAATTTACTCCTTTTATGACAGGGAAGTTATTAAAAGTGCGACAACCTGATTTGATTTTTATGCTTTTATGGGACTTTTTGTATAAATAAATTGACAAATTTGGGGGGAAATCCTTTTGTCAGACTAAGAGTTGGGAGTTGGGGAAAATGTGTTCTTCAAATTGCTTCTTTTAGGGGCCATGGCAGTCAGAACCCAAAGAAACAGGAAGAGATTTTAATATCTTCTGCATACAGTAAATGTTAATGCTTGCGGCACGAATGCTTTCATGAGGCGGGAAGGCTGGCCTGACAACTTGAGTCAGAAAGTGAAGTGAAGCAGCGAGCAAACCGCCAAGGAGGAGAGGTCTGCACGAGAGGACTTGCGAGAAGGGGGTCAAAACTTACAAACTCCTGGTTATAAGACAAGTACGTGCTGGGGGTGAAACGGACAGTGTGGTGACTGTAGTTAACAACCCTAGCAAATCGCATATTTGAAAACTGCTAAGAGAGTGGATCTTAAAAGTTCTCATCACAAGAAAAAAAACCATCACTATGTGAGGTAATGGATTTAACCAAACATTGTGGTGATCATTTCGCGATATGTACATATATCGAATCATTACGTTGCACACCTGAAGCCTAGGCAATGTTGTATGTCAGTTATAGCTCAGTAACACTGTAAAAAATTTTTTAAATGCACACTGATCATGCATTAAATATATGCTGTTGCTATACAATTTTTGAAAAGATTTAAAAAATATTTATAATTTTGGATTTTGTTCAGAATAAAATATTCAATTTGTTCTTGTGGGAAAAACAAAGAAAAGGATTCACAAAACACCTGGGACAAAGAACAAACTCTACAGTCGATTCCGCGGTTGTGGGAAGGCGGGAAGGCCCAGGTCTGCTGCTGACAGGCTCCTCTCTCAGATAAACTTTGTGATAACTTCACAAGCTCTGTGCGTCCGCTCCCGACCTCTGGAATCTCCCAGATGCGTCACAAATTAGGCCAGTTCAAAGGTCGTGTATTGTGAGAACTTGTTAATTTTTTAAGGAAACATATAGAAATTGTGTTTTTGTGATAAGCATATTTTTAAAAACCTTAATCCTGAAAATGCCATTTGGATTCCTAATGCCTAACGAATATAATTTTTCAACATTAAAAACTATATATATACATAATTTACTCTGTCAAATGGTTAAAGGAGAAATGACATGATTATCTCAATAAATAATTTAACCAAATCTCATACATATTTTAAATCAAAACCTTACTAATAGAATTTTGTTAGCTCTCTGCTGGGGCATCCACTCTGGGTGGCAGCAAAGGATGAGGGCGCTCGAAGAGCACAGTCTTCCTAGTGAGTTGAAGAGGCAGAGACTGGAATTTGGGGAGGCTGAGGCAGAGTCTGTAAGACAGAGTCCTGTGGAGGAAAAGCTACCTAGAGAACCAGAGGTCCACACGTCTGCATTAGGTCCCTGAGCTCTTGGCTAAACTCTCGGTAATGCCCCTGGAGGGTGAGATTCCATGATGAAGGGCAAAAAGTAAATATAGGTTGGGCTGCCAGATTTAGCAAATAAAAACAGGGTACCCAGTTAAATTTGAATTTCAGGTAAACAACAAATACGCGTTTAGTATCAGTATGCCCCAACCGTGTTTCACCTGGTGACCCTAATTACTGGAGAATAAACTGAAGGTCACCAGAATAAAATATTCAATTTGTTCTTGTGGGAAAAACAAAGAAAAGGATTCATAAAACACCTGGGACAAAGAACAAACTCTACAGTCGGTTCCGCGGTTGTGGGAAGGCGGGAAGGCCCAGGTCTGCTGCTGACAGGCTCCTCTCTCAGATAAACTTTGTGATAACTTCACAAGCACTGTGCGTCCGCTCCCGACCTCTGGAATCTCCCAGATGCGTCACAAATTAGGCCAGTTCAAAGGTCGTGTATTGTGAGAACTTGTTAATTTTTTAAGGAAACATATAGAAATTGTGTTTTTGTGATAAGCATATTTTTAAATGCCCTTGGCTGGGAGATGTACAGTTCCGACTAACCTGGGTGGAGGAACAGAGTGGACCCTGGAGAATTCAGTTACACTTCAGCATATCGACTCCTTAGGGACTAAACCAGCCTTAGGTTACAGGTCAAGCAAGACCCAGCCAACAAAGTCTACAGGGACTAGATGAGGTCCCCAAGGCAGTCAGCGTAGATGGGAAAGAGGAGAGGTGGAAGGCTGAGCCCTTGGGGCTCCAGTGTTAAGAAGTCTGGGAAAAAAGAGGAAATCAGTGGAGGAAAATAAGAAGTGACCAGTCAGGTGTGAAGAAAACCGAGAGTATAGTGACCTGGAAGTGAAGTGGAGGTTTCTCAGGGAGAAGGATGAGGACAACTGTGCCGCAGGCTCCTGAGGTCGCCCGCTGGATGTTGTGATGACAAGTCATCGGTGATGTGGACGAGAGCAGCGCCAGTGGAGTCTTGGGGGCAAGACCCTGGTTGCAGTGGGTTATTCAAGGCAGAAGGGGAGAGGAATTGGAGAGAGCAAGAATAGATAACTCCCTTGAGGGATTTTGCTACTAAAAGTAACAGAGAAACGGGACAGTAGCTATAGAAGGGACGGGAACCAAAAGAGTTATTTATTTACTTTTAATGGAGAAGTAATACAATGTTTAGCATCTTATAAGAGTAATCCAGTGAGGAAGAAAAATATAGTGCCGGAGGAGGAGGAGGAGTTTCCTGGACCGACGTCTTCGCATATGCGTCAAAGAGGCTGGCAGTGCTGGCCTCAGACAGGTGCGTGGATCGCCCATCTCTAGCAAGAGTCAGAAAGACGATGGACATGGGTGCAGAAGCCGCCACGGGGCAAATGTGCAGCCAGAGCCTAAAGTTTTCTTCTGAGTCTTCAGTTTTCTTAAGGAACTAGGAAGGAAGGTCATGATCTGAGGGCAAGGATGGAGGAGGAAGTTCATTAAGGGCTTGACAAGACAGGAGACGTGGAAAATGGTTGTTTAGGAAAGTTGAATGGTGAATGGAGCAGGGGAATACAGTGGGATCGCCAGGCAGCCTTGGCTCTTTGATGTTGGTGGTTGTGAATTTAATTACAGGGTGGCGCCCTCTCCTTCAGCCACAGGCTGTGCAGAGCATGTGGAGAGTCAGATTTAATCAGCATTGTGTTTTTCCAAGTTAACATGAGAGAGAGGCAAAGGAATTGAGGGAACATGCGCAGAAATGATGACAGTGGTTGTCACAGGCTTTAAGACGGGAGAGGAGGGACGTGAACGGGAGGAGGGTACTAAGACCAACGGTCTGAAGTCCTGACGAGGTCAGAGGATTGTTAAAGCTGAACTTTAGAGGGAGGGAGGGGAAAGACAAGAGGTGGAGATGTGAGGTGGAGATAAGGAAGGAGTGGCAATTATTGGTAATAGATAACAAGACTCACAATATGACTGTGGGAGTGGGTGGCTGGGGCAGGGTAAGGGACAAAATCCCTGGAGAACAGGAATTCAAAGAAACTGAGCGATCGGGCTCTTGGAAGAACCATATTGGCTTATGACGAAACTACCAAGAATTTAGACAGGAGAAGTGTTGGGGAGAATGACGCGGAGCCATGAAACGAAGGCTTTTGATTTGATCAATTTCTTCTGATCAACAGGATGTCAACGTAAATACGAGAGGCCAAGACACTTGATGTGTTGGCAAAAACCCAGCCAAACACATTCTGACAAGATGTTCTCAGTTCTAGCTGATCCTCAGAGGGTTGATGCTGCGGCGAGAAATAAAGGTTAGTTATCTGACACTACCCACGGGCAGGCCTCCCAGAGGGAGCTGACTTCCTGCAGGGCGGGACTGTTTGGCAAACATCCTGAGAGAAGACTGGGGTGGATGCACAGGACCAGAGGCCAAGGCTGCACACACCAGACACTTGAAATTGCAGGACTTGTGCCTGAACTCCTGTTCCTGCCAAGGAGGATCTGGTACTGCTCCAACCGTGAATGCTAAGACAGAACTGGGGAGGTCCAGCAAGGCTTGGACCCCAGGAGCTCATCACCCCAGAGCTGACGCTGCTGCTTCCTTAGGCATGCAGCTTCTTAGCCCAGAGTGTAGACTGCAGTCTTGCTAGACGACTTTGCAAGGTCCAGGGAGCCACAGGCAGAGGGGCGACTGCCCAGCTGCTCCTCTCCAGCTTCGGTAAGTGTCGTGTGCTGGTATCAGTTCATTCAGCCTGTGTGCGCTCGATCAGCAAACATTATCGAACTCCCCTCTTTCCTTCTTCCTAGCTTTGTATTTCAAGAACAGAAAGATATATTTTTTCCCTAACCACCCATCCAGTATCCTGATGAGAGTGATTTGTTTTGTAAGTGTTCGAGGAACTGGCCTGGGAAGTTCAGTAGAAGAAAGAGACAAAGCGTGAAGAGATTTGCAGCACCAGCAACGGGTGGATAAGGTGGACGGCAAGCACGCGTTTCCACCATGTGGAACATGCACCCATCCTACTCCAAAGTCATGGCAGACGTCAGAGACTCTTACCTGCTGATTCACTCCCAGAAGAGCGGTCACACAGCGCTCCAGAGAGCCACGGCAGTTGGCTGGAGTTAGCACCAGACACCCTCCTCTGCGCTAAGGTGTGCAGCTTTGAGCAGGACACTCAGAGGACGGATCTGGGCTCCAACACTGCCCCAGGCCAGTGCAACCCACCTGAAATTTTATTTAAAACAACAACAACAATTTTTTGAAGATCTATTCACTTGCCCCATAGATGCATAGACTAATAGGATCTAACACCCTTTTGGCTTCTACTTCACTGCCACCAGTCTCATATTAACAGTGTTGGCTCAATTGCTGATGATCTTTAAAGCCGAATATAATTCAAACCATGGTTTTGTAATGCTTAATTCCACCACAAAACCGAGCAATTATGAAATTACTGACAAAAAGGAGATACTGTAATGTAGGACAGTGATGTGGATTCTAAAGCCAAACAGATGTGAATTTGTATCAAATTACCATCTCTTTGACCTTTAGTAAGTTTCATAACATTCCCAAGCTTCCATTTCTTTTCTACAGAATGGTGACGATAATCCTGACAACCTTGAGGGTAATTTTGATCTATCATGAAAATTAATGTTATATGTAAAGTATCTAGAACAGAATTAGTGCCCAAGTGGTGATAACTATCACTATGAGTGTATAAGTACCGTACACTCCAGGTCATGTGCAATTTTCTGGCGTCCAGGGCAGAATTCTCCGCTCCCTGTCGTTAGCCAAAAAAAAAAACTTCAGGCAGCTGCTTCCATGTGGGTTTCTGATCATGTGGGTCACGGTTAGAAAGCTTGGCTGCCCTGACCCAAACTTTGACAGCTTCGCAACCTGTTCCACAAATGGGTCACAGTATTCTTTTTCTCTTTTAGTGGGAAAAGAAAAGGATGGAAATTTAATGTTGAATGCTGCAATTTGTTAGCCTTTCCATTTCTTATAAACTTATGACCTTCCAGAAGGAAGCAGCTACGCTGACTGCAACCACAACTACACTTGTGTACAATCCTTAAACTATAGATTGTGTCCCCAGCCAATTATCCTAGTCCCCAAATAAAGACAGGGTTATCACCACGTTTTCCCAAAGCCAAAACACTCTAAAGCCACAGAGAAGACATCCCCACTGCTGGAGAGACTCTCCTGAACCAGGGAAAAAGAGGTAGAAATATCCCAGCTTCTCCCTTTCACCCACCCTCCAATCTCCCAGCAGTCCCGTCTGTGGGCTTTGCTCAGCAGGGTCACCTGACCAGAGAGCCGGACAGGACAGCAGGTAACACGAGCAAGCCAGGGCTGGGGCAGGGGCAGGAGCTGATCTGAGGACCAACAGGAAAACAGCTGATGCACAGCCTTCTTCAGTTCCTTGGAAAGATGAGCTCTTTCCAGCATCAAGATATGGCACGTTCTGTGACCTCTGCCTGGAATTCCTCTCCCGCCACTGTTCACCGGCTGCCTCTTTCTCCTTCTTCAGGTCCCAGCTTAAATATCACCTCCTCAGAGAGGTCTTCCCTGATTATCAAGGTAGAGTAGGTCTCCCCTATCATTCTTTCTTTAAAACCCTCTCTTCTTACTAAACTTTATAATTATAAATAAACACCTGTGTTTAATCTCTACCTATCCAAGGGCAAGATGTACCTGTTTGGCTTCCTATGCATTACCAGAACCTAGCACAGTGCCTAGCATGGAGTTAGCACTCAGTAGAAAGCCGCCACAGAGCCGGCCTTGATGGCCTAGTGGTTGGCGTTCTGCGTGCTCCACTTTGGTGGCCCAGGTTCAGTTCCCAGGCGTGGAACCACACCCCTCTCGTCTGTCAGCAGCCATGCTGTGGTGGCGGCTCACACAGAGGAGCTAGAAGAACTTAGAACTAGACACAACTATCTACTGGGGCTTTAGAGGAGAGAAAAAAGGGAAGACAACTGGCAACAGATGTCAGTGAAGAGCGAATCTTCCCCCGCAAAAAAAAAAGGTAGACATAATTATTTCTATCTATTATTTCTAATGATAATGGAATAATCAGATGGAGATGTCAGCCCTGTCTGGAGTATATGTTAATTTCTTTCTGATGCCGTTGTCTACTTTTTTCTTCCTAATATTTAGTTAACACAAGTTGTGTGTTCCAGTTCCATAATACTTTTTAAACAAACATTGTCTAGAATACCAAATTTCCACATCTTGAGGCTTAGAAGGCCATTAGAGGAAAGATGACACATTCCTTGAACTGTCAAAACAAAAACTATGTCGGCAAACTTGGAATAAACAGATTCTTTTCATCAAATGATCTGTAACTGAAAAGAGAAGAATGCATACAGGAGAGCGATTTATCATCCGCGAGATCCACTTATGTTCCCCACATTCTGGTTTGGATCTTTTGATTTTCATTCTTTAAAGCAGTTGAGTGATACCTTTTCCTTGACATTTACCAGGAGATCGTCATCAATTTTCTTCTAGGACCAATTTATTTTTTCCTCAGTAAAATTCAGCTCCCTTTTCTTTCTTAGCATTTTATTCTTCCTGCTTCGCATGGAGCAGAGGAAAGCCCCATCCTTGTAGATGAGATAAATGTAGACTCCACATAAGGACGGGCTGTTTTGTTTTAGTCACCAAGGTTCCCAGGCTTCCCGGCCAGTCTGCCATAATCTCCCCATGTCATCACAGGCAGGGAAGAATTCCTGCATGCTCAGGACGTGAGGAGTTAGGAAGGCCAGCAGGCTAACCGCTGGGGGCATGGGGCCCTAGGGTGACCATCTGGGGGCAATCAGCATGTATGGAACTTAAAGGTCCACTTCCACATTTATTTTTGTCATCGCTCTAAGATTTAGTCATCGAGCATTTATTAAATGGCTACTGTGTACAGACACTATGATAGAGCTGGAGATTCAATTGTGAGCAAGCTGTGGTTCCTGGTCTCAGGGACTCGCTGAGCAGTACAGGGAGACGGGCAGGTGACAGATTCTTATGATTCATTCTGTCAAGTGCGCTGAGAAAGGTAAGTCCAAAGCACTGTGGGAAAAGGTCCCTAACCCACCTCGGGCAACTATGAGGTGGGGATGTCAGAGCAAAGGCTTCCTGGAGGAAGTGACATTTGAGCTGAAAGATGAGCAGATGTTGCACAGACAAAGAGTGGAAGAAGCTTCCAGAAAAAAAGAAACAGCACGGGCAGAAGTTCATAGCAATGTGTTGTGGGGGTATCATAAGTGGTTTAGGGCCAGCGCCAGGGCAGGGAAGGGGGCGGAGATGGGCTGAAGATGTGAGCGCAGACAGGCTGCTGACAGGTTCCACAGCAGGGAGAGCCCATGCTTTACGAGCAGGTCCTCCTGAACGAACTAAGGTGAGAGGAACTGAAAACAGACAGTGGAAAGAAGACGGACTTTTGGAGTCAGGCAACTTGGATTTGAAACTTGGTCCTGTCACTACTTTGTGATCTTGGGCAAAATTACTAAGCCTCTCTAAGCCTCATTTGTTTCATCAATAAAATGGAAACAGATCATAATATTATCTGCTCTAAAGGATTATCATTAGGATGGAATGATAAAGAATGCATGGCGCCCAGCACGACACATGCCATCATGTTAAACCTCAGCTATGGTGGGGTAAATTGCTATCATCAAGAGCACCCACGCAAAGCCTTGAGTCACACAGCTGCGAGAGCGCAGAGTAGACTCTGGTACGGCTCTAGTCACCAGAGAGACGTTCTCCCGTCTGGACCTGTCGCTGGGTCTCTTTGGCTCTTTTGTTTTAATAGCAATGTATATGTTTCACAATTGGGTGCTACTCCACTGCTCAATAGACACGTTGTTTGGAAGTGAATTATTACATCTCCAGCCTCATATTCATTTCATTTCCTTCATGCCACAGAACTTTTGAGCTAAAAGAGGCTGTGGAATTCATCTGCGGAAGCTGGGGACAGAGGACCATGTTGGAACAGAAATGCCTGTCAGTGGGGGATGGCTAAGCAAGCTTGTGTCTCTGTGCTGTGAAATTCTACACAGTGGCTACAAGGAAGGAGATTGCTCTTTCTGCTGACACAGCCAGATGTCCGAGACCTACTGTTAATGAAAAGCAAGCTGCATAAAGATATTTGCGGAATGATACCGTCATTTTTTGTAGAAAAATACACATACACATGTGTAAGCAACATAACATGCTTTCTACAGTTACGTGTACAGTGTATAAATGCATAGAAAACTCTGGAAGGGTGCACACTGGAATGAGAAGAGAGGCTGTAGGTGGTCACGCAGGACGGTGTGTCCGGGAGGAGTTGAGGGGGAGAGTAGTCCATGGAGATATTAGCCTTTCCAGAAACATTTTAATTTTTCACAGGTAATGTTCTTTTTGTTTCTATAATTCAAAATTTGTTTTCAAAACAGAAACAAAGACAGAGCAAGCGCTGGGGCTGCATGAAACTGGCTCAGATGCTGGCTCCGCAACTTGTCTGTGATCCGGGGGAAGACTTGACCCTCGATCTCAGCTTCTTCACCAAAACATCTTGCAGGTTTGTCATAAAGACTGAACGTAAACTCTTTGGACGTTATCTCTGCTCCCAGGTGTTGGTTTTCTTTCCCCTACTCTGAGTCTAATGGCTTTTTCTTTATTTTATTTTATTTTATTTTTACACATGAGAAAACCAAATACAAAGTAATTAAGTCGCTTCCTCAAAGTGACCCAGTTGGTTAATGTGAGAGCCAGGGCTGTATGTGGGGTCTCTTCTATCACAATCAATTGGCATTAAATCCCTAGGGAGTGGGGTTACTGTGTTTGCTGTGGCTGTTTCTGCCAGTGAGTCCATGTGGCAGGTGTGTTTGCAGATGTGTGATGGGGGCAGCGTTGGACCCACTGCACAGAGAAGGGCCAGGCAGGGAGGGTGGGTGGACCTGCAAGGTTCCGTCTGACTGTTCTCTGACGCTGCTGTCAAGGAAGCCTAGCAGCAAATATCAGGGACCGACCGCAAGGGGCCCATAGGTACCAGGCAAAGACAGCCAACAGCACAGGGATGCGGGCAAAACGGGCTGCTGACAGTCTTTCTGGCTACCTAGAATCTGCCTCTTCGTGTTTGGGTAATCGCTCTGATTTGTGAGGCAGAGAGTGCCACCCATTGCACCATAGAAAATGACAGACACGTCCTGGTTGCCGTTCCCATGAGGATGTTCAGAGAGCTGGGCTCCAGCAGTCAGAGGCACCGTCCTCATCAGGCTCCACTCGCTCAGAGCTCCAGGGATGGCTTCCAGGCCTATGGGGAGTTACCCACCAGTGCTGTCATCACTAATTTCAACTAAAGCCCTGAGTTTGAATTTTAACTGTCACAGACTCCAGGTGGGCCTGTGACTGTTACTACTTTGTTGAGTGCAAACAAAGGGGATTTTGTGTTCTGAAGCCATCGCATGGGAGCAAGACCTCAGCAGGCTGTGGGTCAGGGAGCTATGCCATGCGCTCCATGCGTCCAGGGGACCAGCCCCGAGGGAACCGGGCTGTAGCTGGCTGCACCCCCACCCCAGGAAAGCGGGCACTTCCAGGGAACCTCCAGGGAATGACTGGACCCCTGGTTAACTTTCTGAGAAGAATTCATGACTAAGTGGTATTTTCATCTTCCTCTCCTCCAGTTTTGGCCCTTTTTGTGTTTGTCCATGGTGCCTGAAGACTCTGCTTTCTGGACCAAGGCCTGAGAATTTACTTCAGTGTCTACGTGGGAGTCCAGGCTGGCCGTCTGTATTTTTGTGATGAATGGGCATCCTAACCACTGGAACATTCTTGAACTGAGTTGCTTCTTTCCATCTTGCAGACAGAAGGACAAACATCTCTCCTACTCTTCTGAGGCAACGCTTCAGATCCGCTCAGCCTCACCACCTCTTGTCTCAGCACCAGCAGTTCCGATGGCTCCTGCTGTCAGCGCCTCCCCTTGAGCTGCAGCTCGTGCCTCTCATCTCCCACCCAGGGGGGTGTTGATGCCAGACACAGAGGCCCAGGACGCTGCTGTGGCTCACACAGGGAACACTGAAGTGAGGTGGGGAGTTAACGCCCCACGAGGAGACTTTCAACAGAAGGAGACAGTTAGTGGATAGATTCTCCTTCCTTTCTCCCTGCAGGTGGACAGTTTTGAGGTGCGGCTTTGTGACTTCCTGGAGAATGATCCTGTCCACTTGAACAATCAGTCTGACGTGGCAGCTGCCAACCCCCCGTGTCTCCTATTGGCTCCTCCTTTGCTGCTTCGCGCCCGTGTCCCTCACAGCTGGAAATGCGTTCCTAATCAGGTGGAAGTACCATAGCTCCTTGCCTCAGGCTCTGCTTTCTCAGTAGCCCAGGCTAAGACAACACCACAGAATTCACAGACAAAACCATGCCAATTTCAGCATCATTAGTAGCTTTTCGTCATGTAGGAATCCTTCCTGGCGTCTCACTCGGTTGTATCCTAAATGTGTGACATTGGGAAAGTCACCTAATCTCTCTGAGCCTCATATTCTTCAGGGTAATGTGGCGATAACAATAATGCGCGTCTCATGAAGAGTTGGAGGAATTGAGAGAAACTTGATACGGGCCGGTGCTTGTCATGTAGTGAACGCTCAGTGTCAGCTGCCATTGTTATCATTATGAAAATCAGTCCTATTGGCAACATGACGGAGCTCTAGGGGAGACGGCAAAAGGAAAGGGCGTCCACTTACAGGTACTTTAGGGAGGTTGGAAAGGTGTGCCTGCACACCTGTGAGCACGTGTTCACGTTACACAATAAGGCCTCGAGGGTCCATTCCATCATCCAAAGAAGGCCGGATTTAGAAATGGAACCTAGACCCCTTCTGGAGTCAGACTTCCACGCCACGGTGAAAGGATCCCGCTGAGCGGTCGAGCATTTTGAAGGGCTGTGTAGGTTTAAACTGAATCAGGACCAGAGTGGTCCCAGGTTTTGACATTTCCTTCTGTGGCTTCCCGCTCAGCGTGCTGGCACCGCCGAGGGACGCCCGGCCTCTCTCCGTGATCCTGAGCTGTGCCTGGGCTCCGCACAGGAGATGGCCTGCCTCTCACAGCTGGCCGTCCTTTGATCCCGGAGTTTCAATCGTGTTATGTTTGGCTTTTGCTTGCTGATGAAGAGATGTATATGGATTTCATTTTCTTTAGTCTCTGGCTGCCAAAGATCTTGGTGTTTGTAATATTCTTGGGCAACTAGATCAACTACAACCACGTTTTTGCTGGGCGGTTTTCACGGTAGTGGGAAGTCAGAAGTGATTCGTAGGCTCCTAAATCTTGGGCTTTGTTTAACATGTAATTTTTATGGCCAGTGAGACTGAGTAAGGTCCTAATATTTCAGAACTTCATATAGGAGGCAAGCTAGAATGAAAAATGACACTGTCCGCCAGCCAAACCCAGCCACTGCATAACGCATCTTCTCAGAAAATCATCCTGACCCTCCTCCAAGCTCACTTTTGTCCTCCAGGTTCGGAATCCTTGTTAAATGAACTTCTGGGGCTTATTTTTATTTGGTAGTGCAGCAAATATAAAATGTCCTCCACACTACCCACAAACATGCAGACCAGATGTCGATCCCTCAGGACCCTAACTGGTGTTTTCTCCCTGATGACCGCTTAGCCCGCTAGAGAACGGAAAACGAAATCCAAGTTTTACTCTAAGTATGGAACCTCAGCCTGGTCCTAGCATTTCGAGTCTCTTTGGGTAACTCAGTCCCTGCTCAGAAACTGCAGTGAATGTTTCCAATCCCCTTTTGCTCTGCTCAGAGACGGCATCTGGGTGGGGTGAGTAATATAGCTGTGGTTTGGGTGGCAAGGTGGGGTCCTCAAATCTATGCTGGTCTCAGAATCCCTCTGGTTGCAGATGCACAGCAGCTGGAAGCAGCTGCTCGCTAGACGGCCTTGGGCCGCACGCAGACTCCTGCAGCAGACGTCAGGATCTCTGCCCAGGAGCCCGTCCGGGAGGGATGTGCTGCCTTGGCAGCTGAGAATGGTCAGCTGACAGTCTCTGGCCCACAGCTTCTCCAGGATCTGCTTCAGCTGCAGAAAGACATCTTACCAAGGTCCCAGCCTTCCCAGGGCAGCCCTTCTCCGGCCCTGATGGAGGCGGGGGAGAAAGACCTGGCCAGCGTGGTGGGTCACAGCACAACACAGGTGGCCAGTCTCCCTCCAGAGTCCCCTGGGGGGCCGAGGCTTTGCTGGGTCTCATCACAATCTCATCAACTCCTCCCCTGGCCCAATCCTGCTTCCATCCCCATTCTTCACAGATATGGATTCCTAATAAGCATCTCGCACCCCAAACTCTGTCTCAGCATCTACTTCCAGAGCAGCCAACTTACAGAGCTCATCTCTTCTCCCGTCTTCTGCTGTGACATCCATGCTGTCACTGTGCGACGTGGGAGTGGACTCTGCAGGCTCTTCCCGATGGCCCCCAGTCTCTCTGTGCACAGCGGATACATGGTACCCGCCCCACGCTCTGGGCCTCCCGTCCTGTGGGATACTTCTAAAGACAGTCCTGAAGCTCTGCTTGGAGTCTGGTAAAGGAGGGCAGGACCTGGCCTCTCACCTCCCTGATTTCTCTCTCCCTCTCTTATTACTCACAAAATCCCTCAAGTCAGGAGGAGCAGCCTTTTGGCTTCTCTTTGTCCCTTTTCTCTTCTCCATCCTGGACACAGAGCAAGATTCTACGACCTGGTTCACCAAGTCTGTCTCTTGATATGATAAAGGTAGGTGTTAAATTCAGGAAATATTTTCTTTTCTTAATAAAGTCTGACCTCCAGATCTACTGTCTTATTGTATATTTGAAAAGCCTATTTTGAATGCCAGGAGCTCCACACTGATTCTTTCTTTCTCTGCATTTCCACATGACAGTCTAAACTCCTACCTTCTTCCTCTCTCGTAGGTTAATGGCCTTGCCCCCAAGACAACTTTTAATAGTAATTTTAGTAGGGGTTGTAACCAATCCTTCATGTAAATACATTCTCTCCACTGATTTTTAGGCCTCCCACACAGGTCCTTAGAGGAGGCAAGAGGCATGCAGGAGCCGCACTCCATCCTGTCCCATGTCTACCTGCTCTACCCGGGGACCGTCCCCCTGGGGGCAGAAGGGAATACCCTCTATTTCACTGCAGTCCCATCACCATCTGACCCGTGGCTTGATCTCTGTGTTCTCTGCCTGGATGTCTCAGGAAAAGCTTCAGCCTTTCAGAGTTCTTCTCTTTCCCTGCCCCTCCCAGCTGGCACTAAAAGAAGGGGCGGGGAGGTCCCCGGACCACCCTCCAGTGTGGGCTCCCCGCTGATGGGCCATGTGGTTGCTGGCCTGGATTGCTCCCTGGCCCTGTGGTCACTGAGGTGCAGCTGGAACGGTCACAGTTTGTGAGGACACGCGTCAGCACCCACTCCTGGAACCTGCTTCCCGTCACCAGTTTCTGGGGTGGGAGACCCTGCGCTGCTCTCTGACCCTGGGCCTCGGCCGCTCTCTGGCCTCGTTGGTGCCCTGCTTACTCTTCCGCGTGTGTCTGCCGCCTTGAGCACCAGGAACCCGGGTGCAGCCAAGGCACATGGACCTGGCCTTCTCGTGCCACTGCCACCTCCGTGCCCTGTGGCCCCACACCACCCAGGTGTGACAATTAGCCCCAAACTGGCCCCCTCCCAGAGGCCTGCAGCCTCCCCCATCACACCCAGACCAAGGGTGCTGGCCACGAACCCTGCTGTTTTCAATGCTTCCTGCTCTAGGTGTTTCTGAAAGTACTTCCTCCCACCGGCTCTCTCGAGGTGCCTCCATGCTCCCAGTCCTGGGAGAAAAGGCCGCCCGCTGACCGCCTGCCTCCCTGTGCTGTGTGTCCTCCTGTAATCCCGACTTCCTCCACGACCCGTCCCAAGTCCCGTCCAGACAGACAGACAGCGAGAGACTTCAGAGAGGTGTCTCCCTTTCGCAAAGGAAGGAATTTACATTCCAGACATTCAGGCCTGATTCTCTGCACACGAATAAAGCTAAAAGAAATGAAAAACCACTTATTTCTCAGCAAAACTTAGCTTCTGAGATTATCTTGTTTCAATCTCAAACAAATAGATAAGCAACAGTCTCCTGTGCTGACAGACAGGGACCCTTCTCCTGAAGCACTTGGGCCCTATTCCTCACAGTGTGAGACGTTGCCAGTTAACAAGATTTATGAGACATGGAAATGTATCTGAACATAATTCAAAGGAATGTTGTACCTGTTGTATAACAAGAAGAATAAATTTGACAGCAATTCCCTCTGCTGTAGTGAGCATACTTTGTATATATTATCTCATTTAATTTTCATCATAACCCTGTGGGAAAAGTATTGTTATCTCAATTTTGGAAATGATACGTGAGGCCCAGGAGAGCAAACCGCCTTGCCTGAGGTCACGTGACTAACAAGAGGTGGACCAGGTTCCGTCTGTCTGACTCCAAGCCCCTTGCTCTGACCGCTGTGGTTGCTCCGTCTGAAAAGAATTGGCTACAAAACAAGATTTTGAGGATGCAGAGCTCTCATTTGGTGACGACTTTTCTGGCTCTGTGCTTGAGAACCAAACTCTGAGGCGGCTGTGTGGCTCTGCTTCCTCGTCCGTCCAGTGGAGGTAACGGTGCCCGGGCCCACAGGGCGCTGAGAGGTGGAGATGCGTTCAGCCGAGGCACAGCGATGGCTCCCTGACTGCAGGCCGTCGCCAGTACGGAAGTCTCAGGATGAGGTCATCTTCACATCAGGCTGAAGATTTAAAATCAAATGTAAAAAAATGGGTGTTCAATTTGGGGCATTCATAAATATTTGAACTGCATCCTATTGTTTCTTTTTCCCCTTTATCTCTTAGAAATTAGCTTCCATTCAACTGTGGGAGGGAAAATCCTGCAGTGAACGTTTAGGGAGATTTGAAGCTCTGAGTGTATTGGCCCATCACAAATACCCCTGTGTTTTAATCTGTTTGTGGCTTTGCTCTGTGCTGGAGAAGCAGCAGCTCTGACGAAAAGGGGAAATCTGGACACAGGAGGCAGCAGGGAGAGCACCACGTGGAGATGAAGGCAGAGGCTGGGGTGATGCTCCCACAAGCCGAGGAAGACCAAAGATTGCCAGCCAACCACCAGGAAAAAGGCCCTCAGAAAGAACCCTGACAGCATCCTGGTCGTGGACTTCCGGGCTCCAGAACAGTGAGACAATCACTTTCCGTTGCTGAAGCTGCCCAGGGTGTGAGAATGTGTTACCGCAGCCCCAGGACACTGACACGGAAAACGAGGAGGACAAGAGCCTGCTCCAAAATGTGTAACTTGGAGATTTTATTCTTATCTAATAAAATTAGTTAATTTTATTCTTATCTAAAAAATTTTATGCTTATCTAAAAAGTTAAATGCTGCAATCAAAATCAAGGGAGGTCAACAGTTTATCCAGAAAAGTTACTAAAGATAAAGCATATAAATGACAGATAATTCCTCATGGGATTTCAAAGAACTCTACTGTTAAAAATTTAATAGTTAACAGTTTTCAAATGACTTCTGATGCAGCTTTTAGGAATTGTTCGTTAAAATAATTAGAAACAATAGAGAAGAAAGTGTCATAATCACAATAATACTAAGATCTCAGACCCGCAGTCAACCTTCCGCCAAAATCTAGTCTACACAGAGACCACAAGCTGAGGGACTGGATTAAGACTCCATTTCAAGTCTATACATGTTTCCTCCTGACCCTGAGGAGGCTGTGGCCTGAACGGGGGCGAGAGGACGCCCCATTTCTCCAGCGCGGGGTCCTCACCATAGGACAAGTGCATAGCCACACGCCTCCAGATCACCATTGGCTTTCTCCCGTCCCAGTCAGTGTCTAACTTTTCACATTCACTCAGAAACTGAATTTCTTGAATGTAACAGGGCAGAAATGAGGCGAGATGAATCAGCAGGGGTGGATGCATGCTCCCGGGTGGCTTTTTCATGGGGTTTGTGGAAGGGCTGCTGACGACTATTCTAGATGTTTCCGCCTCTGGGCACAGGCGAGGCCACTTTCATGGTCAATGAGATGCAGGCAGAGGCGATGGCGGCACTCCTGGGGAAGCTCGGAAAGCCAGGGTGTGGCCCACACGCTCTTCCCCTTCCCGCTGCCACGCGCTAGAGGAAGCTCAGCTTGCCATGGAGCCTGCATCAGCCCGGGGCCCTGAGTGACTGCGACAAGCGGGGCTCACTGACAGCCCGCCCTCAATGCGGAGAACGAGCAAGAAAACTAACAAAACAACAGCTTCCCTTGTGCTGAACCACCAAGGGTCACGGCTGCCTTACTGCGGAAGGACCCAGCCCCGGCCACACACAGCTGGAGGAAGAGCCGGGAGGAGCCCCCACATTCGTTCTGGCATGGCGACTTCTTATGAACCACCCTGGTTCAGAGAATATAAGACCAAGATTCTCGTTCTGTTTCCTCTTCAAATTACACCCAGCCGCGATGCAGTGAGGCCTAGCAGATGGCATTAGCCGATCAGAGGACTTCCATAATAAAACACCAACGTGGAGGTGCCCCATGTTCTCCTGTGAACCACCCTCCAGAATCACATTCCTGGGGAAAATTAAAGATTAAGAGGTAGCCACTGCCCGTCGGGTGCTCGCGAGGGGTCCAGGAGCCACGAAGGGCTGGGGTCTGCTGCCGCCTCCTCCTCCTCCGCATTCCAGCACCCTGGGACACCTGTCGAGCCTGACCTGCTACCCCAGCAGCAGGGCTGCCCCATACCCTTGTGCGCTCTGGCCCTGGGCCTGACCCCTGCGGCTGCACAGCTGGCCTGCTGGGAGGGAGCCAGGCTGTGCTGCCATGCAGGCCGTGGGCTCTGGGTGGCAGGTGAAACGCACTGGTTTCGAACTTCTGATGTCTCTCAAGCCGCTTTAGCCACAGTATCCCCAGTATTTACTGTGACAAAATTTGATGAAGAGGGAAATGCTATTTCTTTTGAAGGGAGAAAACTGACTTATATCAAGAATTAGGCCTTCAAGCCATAGCTGTGAGGTCCCAGCATTCAATGGCACCACAACCAGGAACAATAGGATCATCATGAGGATGGAGTATTTGCAAGCTGTGATAACCCGGAGTGTCTTCAGATATTAGATTATAGTAATTCAAACTTAGAGCAGTGGCTATTCCGGGACTCCCTTCACAGTTGGCTGGAGAGGGTCGACTTGTCACACACCCTCTCCCGTTTGCATTTAGAGCTGTAGAGGCACTCCTGAGGTATCGGCGGAAACTTAGCATCTTGCAGCCGCTGAGCCTCGAGACACTGGAAGCTTCAGTGGATCCCAAACAGCCTTCTGTAGACAGCAAACTGCACAGTGTACTACAAAATGGCAAAAGTCTACCAGAGGTAGAAATGGATATTAAAATTTCTAAAGAGTCGCTTTTGGAGGTCTTGGAGGAAGAGGGGTTGCTGGAAGAGTTCTGTCTGACAAGATGGAGTGACCCGCAAGTCTCTGAAGAGAGCCGCGCTGGGGCTGACGGCACAGAAGACGTGGAACTGCTGTTGGAACACTGCTACCGAGCGGCTGAGGATCTCCGCAGCGCAGCCCGCGAACTTCGGGGCTGACTGACGGTTCACAAAGAATTACGTTCTTCAGTCTGGACAGCACCGTAGCGAGATGACGAGGAGGAGCCTGCAGCTGACCGTGGGAACCTGCTCTGTTCCACTCTGTGGACTAACGGCAGTTGCTTTTGGAGTGAATTTGGAGTCTTGCCTCGAAGAGGACCGTAGAGTGTCTGGCTGGTTACAGGAATCCCGGTCGTGGGAAGCGGCCTCGTCTGGAGGCGTTTGCTGTCATTCTTGGACGACAGCTCGAAGCTCCTTTGCCCCCTGGGATGGTCTTTACCTAAAAAGACCCTCCAGGCAGAGAGAAGGATGGAAACAAAACACAGCTTCCGGCCGGGTGGACTCAGATCAAGCAGGAGCGTCCTCACGCACTGTCCACCGTTAGGAACAGCCCAGCGGGAACTGAATTGTTTTTTTATGCTAGTCCAGGAAACTTCAGATACTCTTTTATTATTTCCTTTCATAGAGTCAGAGTCTTGATAAAAATCACGGATACTTGAATTATAATGTCTGCTGGTAAAAATACTGTGGCAGTCACAATCCTGGAACTTAATTGCATTTTCAGAATTCTGAGTAAAGAAGCAAGCTGCTTGCTTTGTAAAAAGCCAAAACTCTATTTCCTACAAAATTAAAACGCCATTTTAATAGACATGATGTGAGGCATGGAGGGGTTAACTTAACAAGAGTAGATTGTTGGCCAGCCTCAGTGGCCTAGTGGTTAAATTTGGTGCGCTCCACTTCGATGGCCCGGGTTCGGTTCCCGGGCACAGACTTACACCACTTGTCTGTCAGTGGTTCTGCTGTGGCAGCGACCCACATGCAAAAAGAGGAAGACTGGCAATAGATGTTAGCTCAGGGTGAATCTTCTCCAGCAAAAAAAGAGAGAAAAGAATAGATTGATGTATAGATTTTATTTAATTTATACATATCAAGAAGAGCGAGATTTCATGCCAAAGGAAGCCTGGAAACTTCACGCAGCCCCAGTTCGAGATCAGGCAGCCGTAGTTTGAGTCAGTACAGAGAGTCACGTTCTTTTGAATTTCCTGACTCTCACGTGACTGAAAAGCTAGCAAAATATATAATAAAGTTAAAACAAACTCTAGAATTTTGTGCTTTAAATCAATCCTTGATAAACCTTCTTTTCTTGCATTTGCCCCCTTGTAATATAAGGTGAATAAAAAGAAGGAAATGGTAGTTTAACATCAGCTTTATATGGATTCCAGTTACTTAAGATTTCACTTTCTCGACCCCTGAAACTATTTTTCTTTCCAGCTACTGGAGCAGTGCTTTTGTTCCTATCACTGAACCTCCGGGTAAATGGACCCCTAAACCTCCTGATATGACATATGAGGGCATCAGGCATCCCCAGCATCAGCAGGGGATGCATTTCTTTTATTATGACTACAATCGTGGTGCCAGAGCTGCTCTGGATGCTGTGGAATCTTCCACATATGCTGCTTCTGGAGCCAGCATGACTGTAATGTTCTGCTGAAACTGTACTTAACCTCCAGAAAATATTAAAAAAGCGGTTAAGATGTTAAGTAGGATCGCAGCTTTGAGACTACAAATATTAGCCATTTGTTTTAAACAATGGGTTTTGTTTTAAACCCAAGTCTGATTGAGAACATAACAAGGGTCACAGTTCTGGAGTTTATTAATCCTCTTGTAGGAAGCCCAGCAGTCAGCTTTTGAGGTGCTGTGTACAGACTGGCGATGCTGAGGCAGAAGTGACGTTCCCTCGTTGGCTGTGGCCTCCGCTATCTCTCCTGGGATGGGGGTGGTTCCTTCCAGGCCTCACAAGCTGAAGAAGTCTCTCTGCGACCCATCTCGTCATGAGCCTCCTGAAGAGTTAACGGGACATACCAGGTTGACACAGACCCTCCCCAAACCCACTAAAAGCAAAAGAAACACCTCAGGATCTCAGAATTTGGTGTGGCCAACGATCATAGCCGACTCTCACAGTATCTTCTAAGATGGAGTCGGCCCTAGAAGGAACCATGACTTCAGCCTCCCCAGAATGCCAGCCAGATTCGGTTGTCTATTGTCTGTCACATGCCGCGTCTGCTGGACCGGGGCTGGGGTGAGGGCGGAATTCACCTGCACAGACTCTCTCCTCTGTCAGAGGCTGGCGTTGAGCCCTCGCTGAGCCTTCCTTTCACAACTGATGAAATCTGCCATTTCGCCCGCTCACGGCCTCAGTTCCCACACGTCTAGCGCCCTGGCACCACAAGGAGAGCAGGTTCGCCCAGAGAGAGTGCTTGCCCATCTCTGCAAGGGAGCTTTCTCGCCCTGTTCGCCAGGGGCTGTTGCCACCCCTCTCACCAGAGAATTAACAGGCTTGGGAACGCCCCCTCCTTGGAAGGCGTCCCCCCCCTCACACTTGGTTGAGTGCTCTCCTTTCCCTGTCATCTAATTCTTCAGTCAGCTGGCCCCGCTTACAAAGACTCTGCAGCCGGTCCTTGCAGTTAGAAGTCAACAGCTAAGCCATTCGTCCTCCTTCTTGATAAATGCGGCAAAGCATTCACACACCTTCCACATAAAGAAACAATCTCATCGTTAAAAAAATCCACAACATCCCTAAAAATGGGCAGAAAACATGGGTAGAAAATTCCCAGAACAAATACAGACGACCAGTAAGTATGCAAAAATGTTCAATCTTAATGCAACGTATATAATAACATAAATATAATAAATTTTGCCAATACATTTAGAAAATACTAAGAAAATTTATTTTCAGTGTTGGGGAGGGACACGAGCATGCAGAACACGGTGAATTGGTACAAATGAGTGGATAAAATGAATGAATAGCTGAATGAATGTAGAGAAGCTTTCAAAAGCTTGTTGACCATTTATGTTAAGAACGTTTAAAAAGTTTTAGCCCCTTGTCTCAGTAATTCAGCTACTAGGAATTTATAACAAAGATTTAATCAGAGATGTGAACAAAGATGCTCAGCACAGTATTGTTTATAATGGTGAAAAATAAAGAATAAATTAGAAACAAAATAAAGAGTTAATAAGTCATAATATATTCATAAGGTGGAATATTTTATAACCCATATAAATGGCATATAAAAAGAATTTTTACTTTGGAAAAAACCCTGACTTTACTTTTCATTTTGAAATAAATGTTTCACTTATAGAAAAGTTGTAACAATAGTACAAAGAATGTTCATAAACCATTTACCTAGATTAAAGAGTTTTAACATTTTGTCCAGATTTTAATGTTTTTGTCTTTATTCTCCGTGTGTGTATAAATACGTTTCTCCCACCAGGACCATTTGAGAGTAAGTTCCATATTCACGCCCCCTCACCCCGTTTACTTCAGTCGGTCTTTCCTAAGACAGGAATGTCCTTTTACACAATCACAGCATACATACCAAATTCAGGAAATTTAACATGACGCAATTCTGTGATCTACTCCACAATCTGTGTTGCAATGTCATCAGTTTTCCCAATTGTGTCCTTTATAGCAATTTTTCCCCAGTCGGGGATGACATGTTACATTTTAGCTGTCACATCTCTCTAGACTTTTTTGATGTGGAAGCTTCTTCAGCCTTTCTTATCTTTTATGACACTGATACTTCTGAAGAGTACAGGAAATTATTTTGTTGAATGTTTCTCAATTTGTGTTTATCCAGTGTTTCCTCATGATTGGATTCAGATTATGCATTTTTGGCTAAGGTGTCACATTATTGATGTATCATTCTCAGGAAATTGCTCCTTATTGTTGACATTATTTTGATTATTTGATTAAGGAGTTAGCTACCATATTCACCTTTTTTCCTTTTGAAATTAATAAGTAACTTGTAGGAAAACACTTTGGGATGTTGTAAATATCCTGTTTGTGATCAAACCTCCCGCTGTTGGAAGACCAATTGCCTGAATCCCTTCTTACTATTACAGTTGCAAAATGGTGATTTTCTGACGTCATCCTTTCTTCATTGTTTCTATATTTATTAGCCAGCCTTCTGCCATAAAGAAGACCTGCCTCTCCTTCCTTATCTACAGCACTCGTTTGGTGTCTCACAGCCAGAACCTGGGCTCTCTGCTCACGGTCTCATGAGGCTGGAATCCAGGCATCCCCAGGGCTGTGCTTCCCGCCTGGAGTCAGAGGTCCTCTCTCAAGCTCATGCAGGCTGTTGGCTGATTCAGTTCCGTGCGGGTAAAGACTGAGGTCTCTCTTTTCTTGCTGGTTGTCAACTGGGCCCGTTTTCAGCTCTCCTAGGAACCACTGCTGTCCCACATGTGGTCCTCTCCACGGTTGTTTGCTCCTTCAGGGCCAGCAGGAGACTCTCCCTTGTCTGCGCTGATGAAGTCGTATACAGCGCAACCCGAGGACGGAAGAAACTCTCCCATCACCTTGCTCATATTGATGCGGGCTCGGGAGCCGAAGAGTTGAAAGAAAGATATGTTGGACTCTCAAGATCTGGCAATAGTGCTCCTTTATTCAGAGAACAACATGGGAACAGGACCCATAGGCAGTGAGAGCTGTAGGTGTGGGGACAGGACCCACGGGCGGTGAAGGGCTGCAGGGGTGGGGACAGGACCCATGGGCAGTGAAGGGCTGCAGGCATGGGGACAGGACCCATGGGCAGTGAAGGGCTGCAGGCGTGGGGACAGGACCCATGGGCAGTGAAGGGCTGCAGGCGTGGGGACAGGACCCATGGGCAGTGAGAGCTGCAGCGTGGGGACAGGGCCCATGGGCAGTGAGAGCTGCAGCGTGGGGACAGGACATGTGGGCAGTGAAGGGCTGCAGGCATGGGGACAGGACCCATGGGCAGTGAAGGGCTGCAGGCATGGGGACATGACCCAT